>NW_026109765.1:0-28000 GCF_013377495.2 Cygnus atratus
TTCATGATCTGCGCGGAGGCACGGGGAAGCGTCACCGCGGGCCCTCAGCAAGGGCCAGCTCCGCACCCCGGGCTCCGCGCCCCTCACCTGCTGGAAGGAGTCCTCAAAGAGCGTCTGTCGGGAAACGCTGATCTTCACGTGGCTGGGCAGGGCGTTCGACTGCGGGCAAGGCACAGACAGGAGGCCGTGTGCAGGTCGGCACAGCGGCTGCCCGATCCCCGGCCTGCCCCCGAGTGCCGGCGGGCCCAGCAGCCTCGCGCCGCTCTACTCACGTGGCAGAGGAAGCGGAACTGGTGGTACTTCCAGCGAAAGCTCCGGTCGTACGCCCCCGGCGATCCCCCCTGCTTGCTCCTGCGAAAGCAGCAGGGGCTGGGTCAGGGCACGGCCCCACGGCCCGACAGCTCCAGCACCCGCTGCCCTGCCCCTGCCCCAGCAGCCTCACCGCCCGCTGGGGGAGGACAGGCTCTGTGCTGCAGCTCACCTCTGCTGCACGCAGGGAGCTCCCCTCCATCAGACCCAAACACAGGGCCCTAAACCCACTACTGGGTGTGCTGGCAACAAAGCCAACCCACTTCACCCGCTCCGCGTTGCGACCACACGAACGAGCTGTGAGCAAGCGACTCGAGAGCCAGCCCCGAGCGCCGCAGCCCCGCTGCTGTCCCGCCGGGCGCAGAGCCAGGGCTTGGCCCAGCGGCACTTACCCGGACTCGAATCCAGGGCGCGGGTCCTTGAAGGTGGTGGTGCGAGTGTTGTGGTCCACGAAGTAGCGCACGCCCTCGTTGGTGTACTTCATCTCCCAGCCGGGCGGCAGGGGCGGCTCCTGGATCATCCTGCAGGCAAGGAAGGGGTCACCCAACTGCCGCCTGGGGGTCTCACCCTGCTCCTGATCGCTGCCCTCGGGGCTACCTCGAGTTTACAGCTCCATGGCAGGCAAAAGGATTCAGGGGGCAGACTTAGCAAGCAGCTGCCTGCGCCCCGAGGCAGGAGCCCTGCCGCCCTGAGCTCTCAGGAGCCCAGGCAGAGCCCTGCGGGCAGGCAGCATGGCGAGAGGAGAGCACCTCTTCCTGCCTTACAGCCCTGCTGTCTTTCCTGACCTCGGTCCCAGCTCCCCCCAGCGCCCGGGGTCGCAGTTCCCAACCCTCCCCGGCTCCCCCGCCGCCCGGTCACTGCCTGTGTCTCTCAGAGCCCTCGCACCGCGCTCAGCTCCCAGCAGGACCTCGGAGGCTCAGCCCCACCGCACGGCCGCCGCTCAGCACCTGGGAGCCCAGCGCATGCGTCTTCAGAGACCGCCAGCAGCCTCCCTGAACCTCCCTGCCCGTCCCTCGGGCTCCTACCCCTGCGTGCGAGGGTCTTCCCACTGGGTGGTCCGCGTGTTGTGGTTCACGTAATACACTCGCCCGTTGTCCTGTCTCTTCTCTAGGAGAAAACGGAGGGGAAGCGTTAGCTGGTGCCCCAGGAACAGACTTTGCAGCTTAGAGAAGTTTGTCGGCTCCCTCCTTCCCTCCTGCACTGCCCCAATTTGTTTGGCAAAGACAAAATAAATAATTCTACATTTCTGCTACGTGCAGAAGCCGCAGTACCTGGGGGAAGGCCCGCTCTCCCCAGGCCCCTGCGCGGGCAGCACGGCAGAGGCCGGCCCTGCTGACACGCTGCCGGGCTGGCACACGAGCTGCGCACGGCCACGCACCCTCCTCTCACACCCGCGCCGCAGGAGCTCAGCACCACTCCACATGGGTTTGGGGGTGCTTCCTCCCTGCACAGCCCCGCTGCCTGCGCACACGTGGGCGTAAAATAAACGCACCACTCACACCAGCATCACTGGGGGACAGGCTCTGCGCCTGCAGCCCCCCACCCTCGTCGTGCACAAAGCCTGCGGCTCGCGCTCAGGGTGGGCTCCCCAGCACCCCCCGTGCCACCCCAGGCACCCACCGTTGGGCACTGAACAGCCAGGGCCTCCCAGCCACAGCCGGGCACCACGTCCCATCCTGGTGGCAATTCCTGCACCCGCTGCGCACCCCCTGAGCCCCCGGGGATGGGGCCCACCCCGCTCACCCCTCCCTGCACGCAGCCCTGCTCCATGCCGGGAGGGACGCCCTGCACGCGCTCCCCGTCCCCTCCCGGTGTCCCCTCCCACAGCCCCGTCCCGCTCCTGCAGGGCTGTGGGAAGCGGCTGCGGTTCCCAACCCGGGTTTGGGGGGTGGGAGCCCAGTGGGGGGAGCAAAGCAGGGAGGAGAGCGCTCCATCCACGTCCTTCACCCCAGCCCCGTCAGAGCGCTGTGCCCCGATGGGACGGGACACTTGGGGCTCCCGGGAGCCCAGGGACGGGGCACTCCTGCCACCAGCCCCGCAGAAGCACCGGGTGCAGCTATGGGGGACGGGGGCTTTAGCACTTCTGCTCCTGGCTCCGGCTGAGGCACGTACGATGACCAAGACGGCATCCACCCCAGGAACCCCATCTGCCGCTCCCGAGCTGGGTCACCCATTCCAGCAGCGAAGGCTCCAGCACTGCCCTCACCGAGTCCCTGCCCTGCCCCCTGGAGACCCCCTCAGCAGCCCAGCCCCTCGATGCCCTGCCCCAAGCACCCTGCACCCTTTATTCCCTGTCTGGGTCCCTGCAGGGGTCCGCTCTCTGCCAGCCCTGGCAGAGCACAGCACTGCCCCACGGTGTGCAGCACCAGGGCTGGGAGGCACTGACAGCCAGGAGAGGGGCCCTCTCCTCCCTGGGGGTGGCACAGGGGCCTTGCAGGATGTCCCAGCACCCAGCGTCCCCACTTACCCCTTCCCCAGCGCTCCCATTAACGTCCCCTCCGTCCCACCAGACACCCGCCACCCTCACCACCAGCCCTCCCCAGCTCAGGCACACCAAGGCCCCCGGCCAGCCCGGACACGGCCCAACAGAGCCCCGGGGGCAGCAGCAGCACTTGGGACACGGGGACAGGGCTGAAGCCCCACTGCGGCCCGGGGCAGAGCATCCCGAGAGGCACATGCGTGGCAGCAGGACAGGCCGCCGCTCGGCACAGGACTCCGGGGACGAGCGAGGAGTTGGATCCCCAGCCTCTGCCCCAGTCCAAAGAACAACCACAAACACTTCTGCATTCAGTAGCAGAGAGAGAGAGCTGGGAACCCCTCCAGGAAAAGAGAAAAAAGAAGGGGAAAGAAAAAGGGAAAAAAGCTGGATTTCAAATCAGAGATTGAGCTAGTCATGGGCAGCCTCAGCCCCACACGCAGCGGAGCACCGGGAGCGCTGCGTCCCCACCGAGGGTACCCCTGGCCCGGGGCAGAGGCGGGCGACAGCCTCCCGATGGCTGGGGGTGGCACAGGCAGGTGAGGAGACTCTGTACTTACCCCAGCCGGGAGGAAGGGGGCCGAGAGGATCATTGTCGGACGGGGCGCCGGACGACTAGAGACAAGAGAGGGCAAAAATACAAAATAAAAATCAGGGCACGGACGAGCGGGAGCAGCGGGGTGGGGGCAAAGCCCAACAGCCTCCGCTCTGCACTCGCCTCCCCTGGGCCCGCAGCTCCCGGCAGGGAGAAGCTGCTCCCAAACAACTGAAAAAACAAACAAACAAAAAAAAAAAACTTGCACACTCAGGGGGTGTTAAAAAAAAAAAAAAAGCACAAACCAAACAGAGGCTGGGGCGGCCAAGGGGGCGGCAGGGCAGGGGCCACGCGCGGCACAGGGAGAGGAGCGGGACCGCGCAGCAGCCTCCAGATGTGCGCGGCCGCTCGGCTCCCGCTGGCCCGGGCGACCGTCCCCATCAGATACACCTCCAGCCTCCTCCAAGAACCACACACAAGAGGGAAAAAATATCGCAGGCCTTTCCAATGAAATCATTCCCACAAGCCCTGTCCACGCCCAGCGCTTCCTGGCGGGGCCCGCGGCCCCCCTCCTCCCCGGGCAGCGAGCGGGCTGCGGGATGCGCTGCACTGAGGGCACATTCATGCCTGCGCAGACGGGCGGCTCCCCGCGCCCCCAGCCCCCCCGGCAGGTTGGGGGCCCCAGCACAAAGCACCTTTCTTCTTCTTCCCCGGGCGGGCAGCGCCAGCGGCCGTCACCCAGCCTGAAGCGGGGGGTGCCATCACAGCCCCCCGACTCCGGCTCCGCTGGAGGTCCCCAGGGATGGAGGCACGGCCCCGACAGTTGGGGCTCCAGGGGAGAAGGAGGCCCGCGAGCGCTTGTAATGGTTAAATACGACACGCGTTGTTACCAAAAGGCCTTTTCAGTGCACCTCCTAAAACCCAGCCGCTGGAGAGGGGCCGAGCGTCCCGGCGGGGCCGGCGTCCCAGCCCCGTGCTGGGGGCAGCAGCGGAGCCAGGCCTGCAGCCTCCCTGGGGACAGGGCAGCGCCAGGCCTGGGTACTCGGGGTGCCGGGACCCCCCATCCCACTGGCATGGGCACCAGCACCTGGGGCCAGCCCAGCACCCTGGGGGATGCCCTGGGGTGTGCTGGGGACGGGGCGGCCCATGCCTCCTGGCTTCTTCTCTCGCCCCCTGCCCCACGCACAAGGAGAGGGGCGCAGGAGGCACCGCCCTGGCAGCGGCCGGCACGGCACAGCACGGCACAGCACGGCATGCCTTGGGCAGCCTCCGCTCCCTCCCTACCCAGACAGGCTGGCCTGACACAGCTGAGGCACGTCCAGAGGTATCACCTCACTGCGACCTAAAAATAACTAATTAAAACAAACAGGGCAGAGAGACAAGAGCCTGGGGCAGAGCTCCAGGAGCCAGCCCTCCCGCAGCTCTCCGCAGCCCCCAGGAACGACCCTGGGCCAGCGAGACCCCCGGGCACGGGGGATGCAGCTCCCAGCCTGCTGGCACAGGGACCCTGCCCGCAGCCAGCCCCGGAGCTGGGCTCCCTGCAGGGGCTGCACCACGAGGGCACCGCGTCGCCCAGGGGTGCGGCACCGCTCAGCGCCTCGTCTCCCCGCACGGAGGGCAGGTGGGTGCTGGAGACAGGAGGGCAACGAGAAGCAGAGAGCCCCTGGGGGAAGGAGGCGCAGCAGAAGCCATCGCCGCTGGCAGGAGAAAGCTTGAAACGCAAAGTACAATCGTTTCATCAGGCTAAATTTGGAGTGCGAGTCCCTCCCTCGGCACTCTGCAGAGCCCAGCCAGGGCGAGTCGCGCGGCGCTGGAGCAGCTCCAAAGGCAGCGCTGGCAGTGAAGTGAGCAGCGACAGGCTCGGAGCACGACTCGGCCTCGGTGGAAGCCCCCTCCTGCTGCCCCTGCGGACAGCGTGCCAAGGGCAGGGGGGACATGGCAGCGCAGCTCCCTCCGAGAGGCCTGGAAGGGCTGCCCAGAGATGGGCAGGGGCAGGAATCCAGCAGGGCCGCCTCCCACACCCCCTGCGGGGGCACAGCCCCAGTCCCAGCTCACGGGACTGACCACAACCTCTGTCTGCTTCCCCCCTGCAGAGACACCCAAGCTCCTCACTAGGGCACGGAGCTTGCACTGGCACTGGCAGTGCTTCTGCACGGTGCTGGGGGGCCTCAGAGAGGAGCTAAGCGTCAGCAGGCAGCTGGACGCCCTGCGCTGCACATCAGCTCTGCACCTGCCCCCCAGAGCTCTCCGGCCCTGCCAAGAGCAGGGTTTCACACTGCGGTAAAGCCCCACGAGGCACAGGGCTGGCTGACACCAGAGCATGGGGACATCGCTGCCCGGGAGCTGGAAAGGCTCCAGAGGGGCTCAGTTTGCCGCATGCTGGCCGTCGGCACAGCCCTGCTTATCGGAGGGCGCTCACCCAAACCATGAGCAGGGGGAAGAAGCAAGGGAAGCAGCAGGAGGGAGCTTGCAGAGCCCGGCAGCGCTCGTTCCGGGTGCCTTGGCAGCCCTCGCCGTGCCAGCCCTGGGTGCAGCTCCTGCCGCGGCCCCCAACTCTTACCTGGTACAGGAATCTTTGGCTGAACTGCTGCATGGCTCCTTGGAGCTGGTTTCGCTGGGACTGCCACTGCTCGTAGTTCCTGACGTACTCGGCTGTGGGGCGCTGCCACGTGGTGGTCCGGGTGTTGTGGTCCACGTAGTAGTACCGGCCCCTCGGGTCCACGCGCTTCTCCCACCTGGAAGCGCCACGGGAAGATGTCACTGACTGTCCTCCCTCGGGACAGGGGCTCGCTGGGACCTTCCAGCCCTGGTTTCAGTGCTTTAGGGCCTGACCCCTTCTATCTCCAAGGGACTCCACGCCAAAGTGGTGTGCACACCACCACCCTGCTTCCCCCAGCGCTCCTTCCCCTGCTGCTCAGAGCCCGAACACACGGCACCAGGCTGCTCAAAAACCCCTCCGGAGATCGGCGGCTGCCCCAGAGAGCCCCTCCTGACCACCACAGCACCAAAGGACATTGTGACAACGAGCCCAAAGAGGTTCCACCCCGGGCTCAGCTCAGGCACCATCCCAGTACTAACGCGGGTGCGAAGGCATGGGGACAGCAGAGCCCCGGGAAGGCTGGGAGGAACGGCAGAGGGCACCCAACAGGATCCGGCACTGAGCAATCTCCCACTGCCCTCGCCTGAGGGCTGGCTCCAGGGCCCTGGACCTGTAGCTACAGCTTGAGCACATTGAGCTGCTGCCCCAGCACGTGCTGAAAGCACAACTGAGGAGCCTCGCTTGGGTCGCGAGGCACTCAACCTGCTGCCAAAGCCCCCCTCGAGCTCTGCACGCAGTGGCTCAGCGGAGGATTCACGACCAAGCTCTGGCTCTCAGAAGCGCTTCATGGGCTCAACGGCCTCCAGAAACATAGCAAAAAAAGCAGCTGATAGTCCTCCAACGGAGGCAGACGGAGCTGCTGGGGCCCTGGTTCACCTATGGAGACCAACTTTCATTTCGTACTGCCACAGGCTGACCCCAGACACTCGGTCTCACAAGATCAAGCACCACCCTTCAGCACGAGGGCTCTGCTCCCAGCTCCAGGACAACCAATTTCATGGCTGAAGGGCTCCCTCGGACAAGGTAAGCTCCACCACTAGGGAACAGAAAAGCCTGTGAGGACCTGAAGCAGCTCCCCACGCGGCTGGGAGGTGCCGAGAGGTAACACCAGGAGGCCTCGAGAGAGCTGGCCTCCGACAGCAGCACTGCGGCGGAGACCTGTGTAGCAGGATAGGAGCACGCCCGGGGTACTCCCAAAGCCACCTTCCAGGTAACAGCCTCCCCCTTAACGCCAGAGGGATTTTAAGCTGCTAGGGGATCAGAAAGCGGGAGGGAAGGCTGCAGAGATCACAGCCTGGCTGAAGGCACTGGGTGACCACAGGAACTCGGAGGCTCCCGCGGAGGAAAACAGGCTGGGCTTGCACTTCACACTCACACGTTACACCGGCTGTTAGAGCACACTTCGCTCATTCCAGCCTTGAACAAACAGCCTAGAGAACAACAACAGCATGCCTGTGCTGACTGCTCCTTCTGCAGCACAAAGAAGAGGTGAGAATTCAACAGGCTTCTGAAAAGCACACGGACCCCGAGGGTTACACGCAGCCTCCGTGACCTGAGGACTGTTTACTCCTGCTGGTGAAAGAGCGGCCTCCCTGCACACGAGTTCTGCAGGGCTCTTCCTGCAGCTCTCGGAGCTGGGCAGCGTCTGCTGGAGAACGAGCAGACCCGATGTGGCTGCCAGGAAGGTGAGGGGCCCCTGTGAGAGGCCAAGGTCCAGCTCCAGGTTTGGGGCACACGGCGCGTGCCTGCTCCTGCTCACCAGGAGCTCAGCCCTCCCATGTCATCCCTCTTCAGGAGGCATCCGTTTTCCCAGGTGACGCGAGGCCTATCCCCTCCCTGCTCCTCGTCCTCCCGGGGCCTTTGCAGGAGCCCATCTCAAAGGCTCACTGCCTGCAAATGGTTCCGCTGCTGCTCCACTGCTCCCCGATTTCCACAGACTGGTTAAGAAAATAATCCCCTAACGGAGGTCACGGCACAACAGATAGAAAGCTCTTTTCATCGTTTCTGAAGAAAAGGCCTCCAGAGGACACAGGGTGTGCTTTCAGGCCGGTTAACGCTCCTGCATCTCAGCCCATTTCTCCTCAGGAATGAGGAGACCTTCCTCCCACCACCCCACCTCCCCTCTCTTGCAGACTCCCGAGCGCCGGCTACACGAAGGCGCTCAGCACGAGGCACCGCCTGCCCGCGGCCCCTTACCCCGGAGGGAGCGGTCGTTCCCACGTGGTGGTCTTGTTGTTATGGTCTACGTAGTAGACTCTGCCGTTTGGCAGCTCCCGCTGCTCCCACCTGGAAAAGACAATTATGGGACGGTTGGTAAGGGCTGGCACCGGGACCGAACCCCGGCAGAGGTGCAGCCACCAAAGCCGGCTGCCCCCCGGCGTCGGACCACACCGTGCGTGGCTCCAGCAGGAGGGGACGTGGAGCATCTTTTCTACATCTACATCTACAACCCAGCCCCAACAGCCTCCCTGGGCTGCTGCCCTGCGCCCAGCAGCCTCCCCCATGGAGCAGCGAGCTGCGAGCAATTACCGGTCACCTTCTGAGTGAGAACATCCAGAGAGCTGCAGCTGGGGGGGGTCAGTAACCCTCCTAGCACGGCTCAGCCACAGTGCTTCAGGCTTCATTTAAAGCAGCCCGACAGCAGGTACGGGCAGCAGGTATCGGGCGTGCTGCACAACGCCCATCGAGGTGCTGCAGCAGCCTGCGTGCTGAGAACGGGCCGAACTCGGGGCGTAAATTCCTGATCCCCTCAGAAAGGAGGAGGGTCGGCGTAAGATTTCACTCAGGGTCAGTTTCATGCCCCGCGAGTTTCTGATGCAGTTTTTGTTTAGCTTCTCTTAACACATCTTTAAAGGGGAGCCTTTGAGTTTGGGCTGGGGCTGGGATTTTTCCTTGGCAGCCGTGCTGCTGGCCGCTGACAGACACCTCTCAGGAGCGCCGCGTCCACCCGGCGCTGGGCTGGGAGGCGGCCCCTCGGGGGAGCGGGCGCGGTGGGGAGGCCTGGTGTCACACAGCGGCACCGAACCCCTTCTTTGCCTCCAGTCATTCATCCAGGTTTGCGCCCTGGCAAACGCGAAGCCTCCGCAGAGCGCCGCGCTTCGTCCTTTCCTCCGCGGCAGAGGGCGAGTGCGCGGCTGCTGACAGATCAAGGGCTCTGCCGCCACGCTCCTGCTCCCCCGGGTCTCCCTCCCAGTCAGCCTTCGGTCTCAATTAATCATCGCAAAAACCCTAGGAAATTAACATATTAGCTTCTGTTGCAACTCCGGGACAGCAGCTGAACGAACACGGCTGGCGCCTGGCGCTCGTGACGGCGATGCTGCAAACACCAGTGCCCGGCGCCAGGCTCTGCACCACCCCTGCGCACCCTCGAGCCCCCCAGGGTCAGATTCACACCAAGCAGCGACGTCTGCTCCGGGAGGCATCACCGTGCGCTGCTGCGACCTGGGGTTTAGCAGCATTTCCAACCCCAGCAGCTGAGGACCCGAACTGTCCCCGAGTCACCGGGCAGAGACTGCCCCACGTACGCGGGGCCGCTGGCTGCCTCCCCGTGGGCTTCCCCAACAGAGTGGACTCTGAGGACTTGGAAGTCCCTTACGACAAGAGGTTCAAGCCCCCAGGTACTAATTCTGGGCTACGGAGATGAGAAATGGCACCATGAGGGCTCCTCCAAGGCAGGGGGAGTCTGGAGCCCTCACAGCTACCCGCTGGGCGCCACCACGACTGCAGAGAGCCGTGCAGGACTGAGGATTGCCGCTGGTGGCGGCAGCGACTGGTGGCCACTGTCCCCGTGTCACACCCCCGTGAACAGGCCACAAGCTCACGCGCTCCTTGGAGCTCTGAAAGGTAAATTTGCCGCGTGCTGCTCTGCCCTGCAACCCGGCGTTTCACTGCCACCAGCAGTAACCGCAGGCAGCACGCTGCGCCCGCTGTCACCATCGCTGACACGACAGCCCGGGACACGCGGCGCTCAGGACGGCCTGCGGCTGCCCGGGTCACCTCGGCAGCTCCCCACGAGCCTCGGCCTCTCCGAGCTCCCCACTCCCCACCTACCAAGCGGGTTAGCAGAGCCCAGCCGGGTGAGCTCTCACCCCAGCACACAGCCACCACCAGCGTGGCGCGCGTGGCGTGCCGGCACCGCTGCGGGAGAGGCGAGCGGTGCACGCGGGGAGCCACGGCTGGTGCGAAGCAGCAGGGCCGAGGCAACCCTGCAGTCCAAACAAAACGCCCTCCTTATGTAAGAAACCACAGCCCCGTGCCTTCTGCCAGGCAGCATAATGCGCCCCTTTGTGCGCGCGAGACGAGGCTGTGTACACAGCGCGGCAACGGCCGCCTGTCCCCGCGCAGGATCATCGCTGATAGGAACCAGATGCAGGAGCCAGCGGCTCTCGTGGCCCCCGTCGCTATCGGCCAGCTCGGGCACCCCACGGGAGAGCCAGGACCCCGTGCTGGAGGCTTTGAGCTGCTCTGGCATCGCAGACGCTCCCCAGACCTGGGAAGAAACGCGCGCTGCACCGGCCGGGAGGGTTAAGGAGGGCTCTGGGCACCGCCGGGGCTGGAATTATTCAGGACACCGTCCAGCATCCTCCGGCCCCCAAAACAGACTCCCAGTTGTATGTGAGATGCCTCTGTGCCCGCCACACCTGGTGCAGACGTTCAGAGGCAGCTCTCTGAGCACAACAAATAGCTCCGAATCCCCACGTGAACCCAGCCGTGCTGGGCTGCCGGAGCGGGCAGCACGGGCGCACGGCGACCCCGGGCTCGGAGCCGCTCCTGCCCCTCCAGCAGCGGAGCACGAGTGCTCCCCCTGCTCCCACTGACAGAAGGAGACGCTCAGAGAACGAGTCTGCAGAAAAGACACGTTTCTGGAGGCTTCTCGGAGGGGAGAGCGACACGACGGCTCCCCAGCAGCGGAGCAAGAGGCAGCTCTGCAGGGGACCCGAGGGGTTGCTCACAGCGCGCAGGAGCCGGGCCAGCGAGGGTCTGTCCCACACGGCGCTGAAGCGGCCTGGCTGTGTCTGCATCCCTCCTGCCTGAGGCATCGCTGCCTGCTCTGAGCCAGCCAGCCGCATCCCCACCTCCCGCGCCGGGCCCCAAACCGCCAGGCAGAGCAACACCCTGGTGGCGAGCCAGCCACGAAGCGGCGTCTCCAGATCGGGTCCCGGGAGATGCCCAGCAGCTCATCTACACGTCCCCACGCCTCAGCCCTGCTGCAGGCTCTGTTTAGCCAAGGCAGACGACTCCGGCCGCTCTCAGGGGAAGGCTCACGGTGGGGGAACACGGCCAGACCCAGCTCTCTGCCCCCGTCACCTCGCAGACCTCGCTGCTCGGCCTCCACCTGACAGAGCGGGTCAGCAGCTGCGCCAGCCAGCCTGGCACAAGCACGTAACTGGGACGGCGCACGCGAGATGTTGCTGCTCCCTTCCCCGATACAGATCCCATGGGCAGGAGAGGCAGGGAGGGGAATTCAAGGTGCCAAAGGCAGCCTCCTTCCACCTCGGGCAGGCAGAGTTAGGGAGAAGGAGCCCTCCCGCCTGTCTGGTAGGTGCAGAGAGGGGCACGAGCTGGAATAAAGACCTTTTTCAGAGCACTGGACTTTTCCAGCTGCCTGGAAACAGGAAGCGCCCAGGCCCGAGAACAGTAACCCTCACACACCCCGCATAAAGGCACACTGAGCCGTTAACCCTAATTACCTGTGACTGACACACCAGCGAGGCCCTGACCTTCCAGGCATTGGCTTAGCCAAAGGAAAATAAACAGCTCCCTTCATACGAAACACAAGCCGTTCTCAGCCCCCCTCGCACGGCTCTCCCCTTGCAGCCCGGAGTGGAAGGCGTCTGAAACGCGGGGCGGGGGGCTCAGCCTCGCCCTGGCTGCCCGCAGCCCTGCTCAGCCAGCCCAGCTCCGCTCCCGACTCCTTCCCTGCACCCAGGAGGACGCAGAGCAGAGGGGATCCTCATCCCGGGCATCCCTGCAGCACGTGGCTGCACCTTCCACCACGCAGAGGGCTTCGAGGCTCTCGTTTCTCACTAACATCACCGGAGAACAACCCGGGGCCACACCTAGTGACAATTCTCTCCCTCCTTCCTGGTGACACCAGGAAAGCCCAGGATGTTTCTGATGTATTTGGGGCTGTTTGGTTGTGCCACCTTGAAACAAGGAGCAGGGAAGACAGACAAGCTGTGGGGGGATCCTGCCCACCTCCCCGCAACTGCGGCCATTGCCTCCAAGGTGTTCACGTCGTGCTTCCTTCTCTGATGTTCGCACCTTTCACGTGGAGCTCCCTGGAAATCCACGCTCATTCTCTCTCTCACATTTTCTCCTCGCTGACTGGCAGACAGCAGGTCCTCCTGCACATGCACTGGATGCTTCTGCCTCCCCTAGCAGCACGCCCTGCTTCTGCTCTGCGTGGAGATGCCTTCCCCTGCCTGTCCTCCCCCAAGCCCCGTGCTGAGATCCCTGACTCGTGGTGCAGCGCAGCCCCATCCCTGACGCCCTCCTCTTCCAGCGCAGAGCAGTGCCCCCGCTTGCTCGCGTCCCCCAGCCGCCCACCTACCGTCCTTTCCCAGGGCTGTGCCTCCCTCCCGAGCCTCCCCTGAGGCTCTCGGCCACGAGGAGGAAAGGAACAAAGCAGGACGCAGAGCCGCTTACCCCGGGGGCAGAGCATCCAGGGCCAGCACCGCTGCCCGGGCCTGCGGGGTGCTGGAGCCGGGCGCTGCCTCCTCTGCCTCCCCGGAGCTGCTCAGCGCAGGAGCCACGGAGCCATCCGCCGCGCTCGACGCCACCGGAGCCGGCGTGGTCGCTCCCGCAGCCGGCCTTTCCTCTTCGATGTCTGCAGCGCCCGTCACATCCCCGTTCACTGGAAGGGCACAGAGCAGAGGCGTCAGCACCACGAACGGGTACCGGGGCTCGGCTGCTCTGCCCCAGGCAGCCCCGCAGCCAGCGCACGTGCCGGCAGCAGCAGACACCACCCGACCACGACCACAGGGCTCTGATCGCCCAGAGGTCAGATTCCCCTGAACCCCTCCCCTGCCTCCACCTTTTGACTCGAGACAAAATCGGATGCTGCCTCGCGTTTGTGCTCAGCACCTCTTCTGCTGCTTGCTGCGGACCTGAGGTGAGCACAAGTAGCAAGGAGCTCAGGGGCTGCTGGCAGCATCCCCCCAGGCACTGCAAGGAGCTAAACGCTGCTGGATTCCACTGCACGTTTGAGAAGGGAAGGGGAAGAGACAGAAAATTACAACGAAAACTGATCAGGAGGAAAATGCAGACCAAAAAAACGACAGATTTTGTTTGACGATATACTTAAGCTAGCCAAAAACACAAGACTTGACGGTACAGAAGAGGATAAATTCTGCCACAAGACATCCTAGCTTCAGTGGCAACACGAGAGAATTAAAACCAAAACAGCAGCAAATAACAGAAAAAAGGGACGCAGACAAAGCTCCACAAGTTAGAGTTAAGGAACGTAGAAAACTGCAGGAGAAGTCTCTCTTTCTACAAGCCCAAGTGTTCAGAAGTGTCATGGCAAAACCCCTCACAACAGTACAAACCCCACAAACGGGAGACTGAGGGAGTACAGACGCTACAGGTGAGGCAGGCTGCTCGGCACGCTGCTGCTCTGCAGCTGGAGGGAAGCAGGCCAACATCCTCCTGCAGCACAGCAATCCTGGCGCACAGCATCGGGCACTAAGGGAGCCTCTCAGGCAGCACCTACGGGCGATGGTTTCCAGGCCAGCAGGCTCACGAGAACTTCCATCAGTCCCCGCGACTTGCTGGAGGAGGTCTCTGAGCAGAACTCATTTCCAGCCAGCCTCAGAAGGGGGAATTTTAGAAGCTCCAGACGCCTCGTGCCAATTTTTCAGAGAACCTGCGGGATGACCCCGGCGACTACGCTGAGATTGGACGGATCTCAGGCCCGGTCAAAACAGGGGAAAAGCTGATCCAAAGTTCACCTGATAAGGAAGGACTGCAGGGAGAACACAGCAGGGGCCGAACGACACGGCGGCAGAGAAAAACGCCACAAAATCATTTCCTTTTACTCTCAGATGAAATTACAGCCGGGGGCAGCAGACGTGATGGGGAAGCTCTTGCAGTTGCTCCCCAGCCGCGCGCGGTAACGGCGGCAGAACGCACTGGGCTAGGGAGGAGGGCAAGGCTTCTGGAGGCTACGCGGGGCGGCCAGCGCGAACCCCGGCCCCAAGTGTAAAATCCTCGCTGGCAGGACTCGGGGCAGAGCTGGTGATGGTAAACAGCAGCGAGGACAGCACAGCCGTAAAGCCACCGGGCGGGCTGGGGCAGGGCCAGGGAGATGCCGTTTGAGGCAAGCAAAGCCAAGGAGCAGAGCCGTGCCTGCGGAACAAAACGCTGCCCTCAGCCCCGGGGCAAGGCCGGGGGGGCACCGCGGGCACCAGGGCTGGGACAAGCCGCAGCTCGGGGAGGGCAGCACGGGCTGCAAGCGGCGGCTGAAACGTCACATTCCGCTCCAGCCCTCCACTCCTCCACCTCCCTCCCAAAATGGATTTTGGCAAAATTCAAATTACAGTGCTCCAGGTTTTTCCAATGAAGTGGAAAAAAAAAATCCTCCTCCCGAGTTGAACAAAACATTTTCTTCTACCCGAAACAAAGCACGCTGCTTTTCCTTCCAGGTCTCTGACAAAAGCAGAAGAAAGGACAGTGCTGTTTGGAAAAAACAAAACCAAAATCACCGTGTAGGGGCGTAGGAAACGCCTGCGGTAGCAGTGTCGCTTTTGCTGCCCACCTCCAGCCCTACAGCACCGTGACTGCTGGGCTCGCCCAGGACGTGGGACACCCGGACCTCCTGCGAGCCCACCCCAAGCACGTGCCAGGACAGAGCCCCAGAGCTTCCAGGGGGGCTTCCTCCAGCTAAAGCTGGCACTGCTCGACCAGCTCCGGCAGAGCTGGAGAAGAGAAGCTCGTGAATTGCTCAGGGCTCATAGCCACACGCTCACCAGGCCCAGTCCCTGCTTCACGAGGTATTTACAGCTTTGTGGACAAGCCCAAGAAAAGACAAGAGAAACTTCCTGAAATACTCCCTGGCACCACCGAGCACACTTTTGGGAGGTGGGTTTCTGCTGCTTGATAGACCACTGCTCTTCCCCACTTCATTGGGTAAAGAGTTCAAAATTATTTTCTCTGCAGGCTGATGGGCGAATTCACCTGAAAGCTCACAACTCAGAGAAAGGTCCAGCCAGCTGTGGGGGCTGTTCTCACCGTGGCATTAGTGGCACAGCTCTTCCAGGACCCTTTAAAGCTGCTGGATGCGGTCGTTTTACGTCAGGGAGACTCCAGAGCAGAGCCACAGGAATTATTCAAGGCAGAACAGGTCCCACCAGGGAGCTCAGTGGAGCTGCCCAGCTTACCAAAACAAAATCAAGAGCGCCTTTGCGGGGAGGAAGTTCCCGGGCGCTACAAGACCCTTTATTTCAGCAGAAACGCATTTTCTCCCACTAACGCAGCCCCGAGCCCTGTGCACCCCACGCCTGTAACCGCAGGGCCGGAGCAGAGCTCCCTGAGCACTCACCCGTGCCGTTGGCCGTGCCGTTCATCGCGCTCGTGGGCGCCTGGCTCTTGGCCGGCTGCCGGTGCCGGCTCCTGGCGCTGGGACTTTGCTCCCCACTCCCCGCGCCTTGCCGGGCTGCTGCAGCTGCGTGCCGGTGAGTCCTGCGAGGGAAAAAACACGGCGGTGAGACACAGGCGGGCCGCCGAGGGAAAACCTGCTCCCGTCTTTCCGCCCCGATGCCGCGGTGCTCCTCTCCCAGCCCGGCTTGGGGAAGAGGGACAGAACCGCTGGGAAGCGGCCGCGCGTCCCTGCCCTGAGCCCCCAGCACCGCTCCCCCAGCCGCCTAAGCCTGCACACAGCTCCTGCCGTCCCACCCAGCGGCGTCAGGGTCCCGAGGAGGAGAAATCTCGGAGCAGCCCTTGCTGCTGTGCGCTGCTGCTCGCCGCAGGTGCCCCACGTGCTGAGGATGAGCCCCGGGCACTGCTGGCAGCACCGCGCAGCCCCTGCGGGCTGCTCCTTCCACACCCGCGGTAGCGACCATGCAGCAGCGCCTTCCGCAGCGGGCACCACGGCAGGCGCTCAGCAAAACCCGCTCGAGGGCAGCCGCAAGGCTCGCAGGTGGGGCAGAGCAACAACTCGCTTCTGAGGATGCTGCCAGGACGGCCGTGGGCGCTGGGCAAGCAGGGAGCAAAGAGCTGAGGAAGGCGGCAGGGGGAATCATCGCGGCAAGAGCCCGACCCCCCTCGCAGGGATGCTCAGCGAGGGGACGGGGAAAACCGACAGCAGGGCATCACGTTGGGCACAAACATCAGGAAAGGGATGCTGCTGACCGCGGCAAAGCTCCAACGTGGGCTTCTCAGCACTTGCTCCCCAATTAGGGTGGCAAAAGAGCGAGCTTCCTTCCCCCATGCCGAGGGCAGGGGGCAGGAGGCAGAGCTGGGGCCACCCCTGCTCCACGCAGCACAGCAGCTGCGGCCCGGAGGGTGAGGACCACAGGGATCAGGACTCGCTTTGCTCCAGCCAACTTCTTGCCTTAAAAGGGCAAAACCTGCAAACTGTCCCCGTCCCAGGGCCGCGCGGAGCTGGGAGGGGACGGCAGCTTGGCAAGGGCAGGGCACAGCATCGCTCACGCCACCCGCGCCAGCTCCAGCAAGCCCTTGGTTCCTCCCAGCTGCTCCTTGGGGAGCGGCTCACAATGACACCGGGCAGAGGAAGGGCTGGGATCGGGAGGAGACATGGGAAAGCAGAAGACGACCGTTGAAAATAGATCAGATAAGGGCCAGGGACAGAGCGGGCAGCCCAGCAGAGCAGCCCAGGAGCCAGGAGCCAGGAGCTGCCGAGGCCACCCCGATCAGCCGCCTCTCCCGGGTGGGCAGCTCCTCGCGCGGCTCCCTCGATGCCTTCCTGCCCGGCTGGCAGGGCTGGGGCGCCCCTGGTGGGGCGCTCGCAGCCCCGGGTCAGCAGAGCGATGGCGCAGCACCCGGCCTGGGTTTTGGGACCCAGCTCCCCGCGGGGAGCGGTGCTGAGGCAGGGGATGGGTCCCGTCCCTGCCCTTCTGGGTGCAGATGAGCTAAGAGCTGCCCAGAGAGTTTTTAGAAACCAAAACAGGATGTGTCCGTGCTGCCAGCCGGCCGCACAGGGTTACCAAGCCTGAATTAGCCCGCCTGCCGCCCAGCCCAGCCCTCCTACGAGCGCTCCCATCTGGGCATTGTCTTTTAATAGACGCGTGGAAACAAACCCAGCGAGGCCACGTGACAGCGGCCGGACTGGGAACACGCTCTTAAAATAGGAGCGGGGAAAAAACAAGGCAGAGCACGGGTGGGAACAGGCTCTGGCAGCGGTGCCAATGGGGAGGAGATGGCGGGCAGGGGCAGCCCCCTCCCCGGTGGGGGGCACGAGCCCTGCCACCCCAAGCTGCTGCCCCACTGCCCCTGCTGGGCCACGGGCAGCAGTGTCAGCGGGGTGACAGCAGCCCCTCAGCCGCCCCTTTCTGCCAAGGCAGAGCCCCCTCCGCCTGGCTGGGCTGGGCGCATCGCCCACGCTCACCTCCGGCCCCGGTGCAGAACCCAGGAGCCCAGCACGAGGCCCCAGGAGCCGCGGTGGTGCCGGTCCCGGTGTCACCCGGTGGGCGAGAAGGCAGCCGAAGGGGATGGAGGCAGAGCCCGCGCTGACACCCGGCTCCGGCTGCAGGAGGCCGGGGCCAAGCAGGGCAGACACGGCCGGGAGAGCCCCGGTGCCGCGAGGGCTCGGCTCCCACTGCCCCCGCTCCCCCCCAGCTGGGAAATCCCCCTGCCTCTGCGACAGGGCAGGAGGAGATGGCCGTGTCCCCGCACCCTGTATCCCCCCCGGCAATCCAGTGCCAGGACTGGGGACACCGCAGGCGTACCAGCAGCTGGAGGCACACCCGTCACCCCAAACAGCCGGACAGCAGCCAGCAGCACGGTGCTCGGCTCTGACGCCCTGAATCCGTGTGAACAGTTTGTCCCCATGACCCAACGCCCTGCCCGGTGCTCGCGAGGGAAATGGGGCTGAGCGAGCCAGAGGTGCGCCTGCTGCCCGCCCTCGGGGACGCTCGTGCCCGCCGCTAGCTGAGCTGGGAGTTTTGGACGTGACCGAGCAAAGGAGGCACGCCGCACCACGGCGGTCAGCCCTTTGGGTTTGCACAGGCCGGTGACAAGCGACGGCGAAGTTTCTCAGGCCACGGCCAGATCGCAGCCCCCGACGTGGCTCAGCGGCCCGAGCCTCCCCGGAGCACACGCCAGACCGCTTCGCGCCATAGAAGAGCCCCCTGTGGCCACCACAAAACAAACGGGGATTGTGGCGGCGAGCTGGGCACCCACGGCACCAGCGCTCAGCCAGGGACCTCGGGGCTGTGTTTTCTCTTTGCACAGAGGGCTGTGGAATTTCACACCCCGCCACCAAGATTAGCAGCAAATCCCAAGATGACATTTGTTCAGGAGAAGAAAGAGAAGCCCTCATCAAGCAGTTTCCCTCGAGGGGACAGCGTGGAAATAGCTCAGGAGCGAAGAATGACCCTTTTCTTTCCATCCTGCCTGCGAGCCAGTGTGCCAGCATCCATCACCAAGCCCATGAAAATAAACACTGCTCTGCATATAAACAGAGCAAACATCAAACAGCGCTCCCGTGCGCAAAGGACCTGCACGGCGCTCCGGAGAAGGCGGCTGCCTCCGCGGTGGGTACAAACAGCCACGCTTCGCCCCCAGTACCACAGCCAACGGGGGAGCTGTGTCCAGAACAGCCCGAACCTCAGGTGAGTCCAGGCCGAGTCAAAACCCAGCACGGACGCCTCCTGTACCGGAGCAGCCTCGGGGTTTTTAATGGTTGTGAGCAACCAGAGCTGGAAGGCCCCGGAAGGCCAGACCAGTCACCAGGCTGAGCAGCCCAAAGTGGGGCTTTCTTTAGCGGCTTTCTACCCCTACCGAGAGCTGCGAAGTGGCTGCGAAGAGCAGCTCCTGGCAGGACACCGAGCAGTGTCCCACCTGTGGGAAGGGTTAGCGCCCAGACGGCAGGGATCAGAGCAGCAGCTAAAGGGGAAAAGCTGCGTTCGGCAATCTGCCCCCAGTCTCCTGCCCCGCTCAAACACACGGTACTGAAGGACCGGGTAACTTTTTAGAGCTAAAAACACTTCTCCTGCTCACTCCTCTCCCGTCCGTGCCCGGCAGATGCAGGAGGAGCAGGAGAGCCCAAAGCGTGGGGCGTGCAGCCGAGGCCGCTCCTGCACCTGGCGCCCGCAGGGCACGCAGAGCCTCCCCTTCCGCAGGCACACTTCTAACAGAACATCTGTAGGGGCTGCTGGGCCACTGCCACGCTCTGGAAATATAAATAGGTGTTGAATTCAACTCCATGTTGACAACGTGACACGTCTCTCAATAACCACAGCTCCAAAAGGAGCAGCTCTGAGCCGCTCCAGCCCAGCGAGGAGGCAGCGAAGGGCTCTGCGCCAGGCGCAGGATGGCCTGCTGCCCGAGCGTCTCATTTCCTTTGGAAGTAGCGGCTATTTCCCTGCAGCTCTGCTCGCTTTGCTTCTCCTGCTCTCCCTGGACCTTCCGAAGCATCCCCTGTGACCACCACCACGGGCATCGTGCTCCCCAGCCTGGCCCAGCGCCGTGCTCCAGGCAGAGGCGTGCTCCCCGCCACCCCCAGCAGCCGTCTGGGGGTGCGCAGCAGGCCGGGCCCCCCCCCAGTTCACCCAGCTGCCCACAGCCCTGCCCGCGCAGCCCCGCTGTGCCATTCCCTGCTGGCAGCGAAGGGCCCTTACCTCGATCTGCTTCCAAAGCAGTTTGTAGCGGGAGGCTGCTGTCTGCTCTCCGCGGCCGCAGCCATGCTGCCGGGGTCCCGTCCGGGCACCTGGGACCCTGAATGGTTGAAGGAGAAGCGGGTGAAGGAAACGACCGCAGCACCTCCTAGTTCTACCCTCCTCCCTCCCTCCCTCCCCACCTGAAAGGAGACCCAAAAGCACAGCAATTTACTACAGGCCAGAGCGGCCAGCGTGCTACGCTGCAGGACGCCAGCCAGCTGCGCCACGGGGACTCCGCAGCCCTAGAGACCCCCACCCAGGGCAGCAGCCCACCGCAGGTGCCCGCACAGCACCTCTGTGCCTCTCAGCACCCCACTTTCCAAAGCGGCGAGCGAGCAGCCGGGAGCAGCACCTCTGGGGGCTGGCTGCTCCCCCACGGCTCTCTCCACAAGCGCTCTCCTCTGCCACCATCGCGCAGGGGCACTGGGGGAGGTCAGCACAGGGCTCCGCTGAGCTGCCAGCACCACAGGAGCCGCGTCCACGGCTCCCACGTTTCAGGGGCCTGGTCTCCCACCAAGGAAGGGAAGGAGCAGAGGGAGTGCAACGCAACAAACGCTGCCCAGCGCGGGCCGAACGCTTCCCTGCTCGCTCCCCGGGAAGCCTCAAGCAGACAGACGTCTGCCCGTGCCGCTGGGCACGCTCCTTCCACGGGAGCCCTTTTCTGAGCAGTTTCTCGGACAAAGCAGCTGTTTGCCCAGCCCAGCACAGGGCAAGCTCGGGAAGGGGCTGAGCCACTCGGGCGCTTGGCGGAGGGCCCCCCCTCACGCCGAGGGAGGCAGGCGTGATGCCATCGAGGCTCCCGCTCCTGTCCCGCCACACGTCCACTCCCACAGGAGCACGGCTGGGCGGCACCGGGGCCTTACCTGGGGGAGGAGGTGGCTGCTGGCACTCGGACGTTCGCTCGGCGGTGCTGGGGGCCGCGCTCTCAGCCCCACTCCTCTCCCCGCCGGCGCTCACCGCCTCGTGCGCGGAGCCGCCGCGTGCACGCGGAGCCGGGCGGCACTCACCCTCTGTCACGGCACTGCCATTAGGCAGGCTTCCCAGATCAACAGCAGGCCCGTCCAGGAAAATCGTCAGCTCTCCGCCGGAGACAACGCTGCCTTTGTTCTCCGTCTGCAGGTTCAGGGTCAGCTGCCTGTTCTCCACTGTGGGAGACGAGGGGACACGGAGAAGAGACCCAGCAGTCACCGCCCAGGACAAGGACGGCTCCACCGCCCGGCTGCCCCCCGGGACATCACCTCCCGGTCCCCCAGCGGGGCCAGGCCCTCCCCACACCCCCGCAGGACAGCGTGCCCACTCCCCCCAGGGCCAGTCATCCCCGCGAGCGCTGCAGCGGCGGCCCCACACCTCTCCGCACCCCGCGGGGCCATCAGGGGACAGCCACACAGCGCCGCTGCCTGCTCCGAGGCCGCTGGTGGCAGGGCCGGGCCCCCAGCCCCTAATGAGGGGCTGCAGCCTCCCCCGGGGCCCTGCCTGTGGCACAGCCCAGGCCACAACCGCTCACACCTCCGGGGCTGGGGCCGCAGGGGAGGCAAGCCGAGGATTTGACCGGCTTGACACAACGCATCAAGCAGGAAGGGTCCTGCGCGGGTAGCACCGGCGGGTACCTGGGGCACAAAGCAGGCTGGCAGCTACGTGCCGAGGCGCCCAAAACCCTGGCCCAGGCCAGAATTAGGTTACTCTTCTTCCTACCTGGAAACCCCAGCTAAGCAGCAGAAGAAAACCCCGGGCACATCCCTGTCCACATCCCCACGCATCACCGAACACACCTGGCACAGGGGGGCCGCCCCAAAGCGCCCAGAAACCCGGCCACAGCGGGGTCTGGAGCGGGCAGCGTGGGGCTGCGGGGGCTGCTCGTGCTCCTCCCACAGCCCCCGACCGCAGAGCCACTCCGGGAACGGGGCCACATCCCCAGGGGCAGCGGGAGAACAGCGGGACCCTCAGTGCCACGGACAGGCAGGGCTCCTGCACAAGCGCGGCCGTGCCCCGCAGGAGCCAGCGGGACCGAAACACCCAGCTCCGCCGCACGGGGCCAGAAAAATTTGGCTGCCCCAAGCCGGGACAGCAGCCCAGACGCTTCCTGACTCATTTGCTCAAATAATATTTTTATTATACACGGATTGCTCACGACACAACGGCACCATTTTTTAGCAACCTGCTTTGCCCCAGCCCGCCGCGGGGACGGGGTGCGGTGCCTGCCCACGGGAGCAGGGGGGGAGCAGGATCCCCACGGACCCCCCGGCCCGTCCCCAGCTCGGGACGAGGCACGCTGGGGCTCCTGCCATCCCTCCCTGCCCGCGGCTGCTCCTCCCCGCAGGGCTCCTGCTGGCTGCTCGCAGCTGGGAAGGGACATAAAGGGGACAGGGAAGGGGTCCTGGGACCCGTTGGGCGGTGTCACCAGCCGTGCAGCCCCAGCCCTCCCGGCACCAAACTGCCGTGCCTCCTGGGGGACTCGGAGGTCCCCAGTGAAGCCAAGTGCTGCCTCTGAGCGCGCGTCGGCACGAACCGGCTGCAAAGGGCTGACCGCAGGCACAAGGACAGCTCCGGGCTGCTTCCAGCCCCGAGCCAGCAGAGCCACCGGGAGCCGTGCACAGGCTGTGGCTGGCAGCTGCCACCTGGAAGTCACCGCTTCGCCCAGCCGGCCGCTGCCACGCGCTCTCTGCCACCTTCTGCCTCCTCTCCCAGCTCACCACTGCCCCGGGGGGCCCCAGCCAGGGGGCAGGCAGCCCCACGCGCCGCAAACCACCACCCTCTCTCCTCCAGGAGGTCTCTGCCACGCTGGGCGTTCAACAGCCCCCCCAAAACCAGCACCTGGGGGTCGTGGTGGAGACAGGGACGAAGGGCGAGTGGCGCTCACGGGCCTCGTGCAAGCACCTCGGGTGTCCTGTCCCCGGGAGGGAGGTGCCCGCCGTGCCCAGGGCCCTCTCCCGGGGGCGGGACGGGCTCGCGGGGGCACAGCACGGAGGCCGGAGCCCGACGCTGCTGCTCGTTACCCACCCGCTCTCAAACAGGGGGTTCCCTGACGAAGGCTGCTCTCTCCCGCCTGCACAAAGGCGTTATTCTCGGCGCCTCCAAGGGGACCCGATCCCACAGACCGTTTTAAGTGCCCGACACAGGAGACGCTCCTGAGCACAGCCAAAAGCCAGAACAAACCCAGACCCTGTTCCTCCCGGCTGCTCCGAGCCGGAGGAATTTGCCCGCTCTCGGGGCCGCGCGGAAGTCGCGCCCGCACGCGCCGGGGGTCCCCCCCCAGCCCCTCGCGAGCGCCCAGCCGCCGCGCGCCGCTCTCCCCGCCGGAGCCGCACAAGCCCTCATTGTGCGGGCTCCCAGCCGGGGGGGACGGCAGCGCGGGAGCGAAGACGAGGTGGCTCCGAGCGGAGGATGTGAACGCGAGCCTCCCAGCCGGCTTCCTTCTCCCCCTCTCCACCCCCTTCGGCTTTTTTAAAGAAAATAAACACGGGCAGAACCTTCCATTCACTGTCCCCGTCCAGCGCGCGGGACGCACAAAGGGACATTGCTGCTGCACCAACAAAGGGTCCCCTGACCGGCCGAGCACAAAGGCTGCCTGTGTCCCGCAGGCAGCCAGCATGTCAGAGGGATTATTATTATTTTGGGAGGGGGCCGGGGGCGACGTGGTCCTGAATAAGGTCTCAGTTCGGCTGCTCGCAGCGCCCCGCGTGCAGCCTCAGAGCTCCCATTCAGCGGCGGCGCGCTGGAATTCCCACCCGGAGGATTTACGGCCCCGCACGGCTCCGGCAGCGAGCCCCAAGCGGCTCCGTGCTGCGCCCGAGCCCCCCCGGGAGCTGCACCCGCCCGCTGCGGGCCCTGGCACGAGCGTCGCGACGCCACGGGGAGGAGGGGACAGCCCCTCTGCCGCTTCCCTGGCCGGGCCGGCTCCCTCTCCTCGCAGGCAGACGGAAAGACTTCCAGCCAGACGGACAGACGGATGGACAGCCCACGCTCCCCACCCCCCCGGCTCCTAACCCCCCTGCGCAGTCCCTCTGGGTGCCCCAACCACTCACTGCTCACCCAGCGGGTAACCGATCCTCCGGGCTGCCCGACAGCCACGCGCTGCCAGCAGCTACGTGCCCCCAGGGAATCAGCAGACATCAGCCCCGGGGGCACCCCCAAAAGCCCCGGGGGCACCCCCAAAAAAGCCCCGGGGGCACCCCCAAAAAAGCCCCGGGGGCACCCCCAAAAAAGCCCCGGGGGCACCCCGCAGAGGGGCTGCTCCCAGCCCCCCAGCTCAGGGCTGCACCCGCAGCACCCAGGGCACAGCAGCGGGGGCTCACGAAGGTTTGTGCGAGCCTGCAGCCAAAGCAGGGACCCCAGGCTGCGGCCGCAGTCCCTCCGGGAAGCAGCCCGGGGCAGTGAGACCTTCCACAGCCGTCCTCAGAGCAAGGAGGGCGCAGAGATGAGGGGAAGGGATAACCTTTACTCTCCCAGGAAAAAGAAAAAATCCTCCCCGGCGTCGGGACGCTTTGTGCTTGCTCCTGACCCAGTCCCAGATGCCGGAGGCCTGGAGACGGCCGGGCCCCGCTCCTCCGAACTGCCAGGCGGCACAACCCCAACCTCCGACCTCTGCCTCCTCCCCCCGAGCCGTCGCAGGCTGTGGCAGAGGCGAGGTGAGGAGCAGGAGCACCGCGAGGCACCGCAGGGCCCCGTGCCGCACGCCCGCGTCAGCCCCTGACTGTCTGCCTTCGGGGCTCCTCGCTGAAAGAGCCTCCGCTTCCAGGCCCCGCACAACTCCTCTGACGGCACACTGATGCGGCGGGGCCAGCTGCAGCCTCCCGGGGCTCTGGGGCTTCGGCCCTGGCTTCCTGAGAGGATTCCTCACGGCCACGGCTCCGGCAGCTCTGCCAGAGGCGCAGGGGAATGGAACGAGAGGGCTGTCAGAGCCCCGGCACGCGGCGCCCCCCGAGGAACAGGAGCTCCCCTGGGCTCTCCCCAGGGCTCTCCCCGCTGCCGAGCTCCTTTTCCGGGCGCCAGGCCCCGAGCTGAGGCTCTGCCACCTGACGTGACGCCCGCTTGGCAGCGGGACCGGCAGCGAGAGCGGAGGGAGCCACGGCTCCTCCTGGCAGGCAGGGGCCCTGCAGACACCGCCACGGACGTCAGCGCAGACGAGAACACCCCTGCTGGAGGGCACCCCGCTGCCCGGAAGCGGAGCCACGACAATTCCTCCGCACCAGGCAGAGCTACAGGAACAAACAGGGGGCCGCCATCACGCTCGCGTATCAGTAGCTCACAGAACGCCCGACTAAAACCCCAGTCAGGTTAGAAACCAGGCCCGCTGCCAGCGCAGAGCCCCTGGGGGGGCCGTGCCCCTGCTCGGCGCTGCCCAGGGGCAGGGGACGAGCGCGGGGGTCTCCCGAGGGGCGGGGGGCACACGGAGGGACCCGGGCTGCACCGGGGCGTCACTTGTCCAGCCCCGGACGGCGCGTAGTCCCGGCCCCCCTGTGAGACCCCGCCAGCTCCCCAGCCTCCGGGAACGGCCTCTCCCTGCCTCAGCGGGAGCCGGCGGCCGAGCGCGGATGAGACCCCCTCTGAGAAGGGTCCCCGGCTGGAGGAGCAGCAGCAGAGCCGGAGCAAAGCCAGGCGGGCCGAGCAGCGAGCAGAGCAGCAGCAGGAGGAGGAGGAGGAGGAGGAGATGCCGGGCTGGGCGAGGCGGGCAGCACGCCGGGGAGCCCACCCCGTGCAGCGCCTCCCCGGCAGAGCAGCGCTGCAGCTTTAAGAGTCCTCCCTCCCGGCCCGCGGTGTCAGGGAAAAATGTGACACGTTTTTTCTGGTGCCCCTTACCGGAGGAGCCAGAACAGGCAGTTGCCTTTTCCATTCATTTTCCACACGGCCCCCTGGGACGCCCGCTAATGAAAGAGCCGATTGTGCCCGGCCGCGGGCAGGTAGGGCGGGGGCAGCTCCGCGCGGCTCGGGGGGAAAAAGCGGCCGGGAGCGTCCCCCGGGGCTGGGCCCCGCCGCGGGCAGCCTGGGGGCAGCACCCCACGCAGGACGAGCCCCCCCTCCAGGAAGGGGTCCCCGCGCTCCGCCACCCGCAGGGCAGGACGGGGCCGGCCCCCCTCAGCACCACGGCCGTGTTTTGGGAGCAGGGAACTCGGCCCGGAAGGGGCAGAGCGAGCCTCTTCCAGCCGCGCGTGGCTGCTGCCAGGGCCCGGCCCTGAACGGCCGCCTTTACGTGGGGGCTGCCGCCACGGCCACCCCCTGCTGCCTGCACAGGGCAGCGGGGAGCGGAGGGGTCGGCGTTCCCCCGAAGGCTGCGGGGCTCTGGCTGGCGGGGCCTGGCTGCCGGCGCACCCAGCCCCACACCCAGCGCACAGCGGCGCCTTGTTCCCTCGCGGGGCCAAGCCCCTCGGGGTAGGGGGGCTGCAGGAGCCACGCAGAGCACGGGGGGACCCCGTGGGGGGACGGACAGGACACGGCCCGGAGGCTGTGCCGGCCCCGGGCTGGACGTACGTTTCCCACCGCTCTTGAGCAGGTTCCAGAGGCTGACGGAGGCGGTGCCCAGCAGCTCGTTCCTCAGCGTGTGGCAGCTCCACACCTTCAGGTCCAGGTGGCTCTGCGCCGTGACGTTCCTGGGGGGACACCACAACCGGGGCCATCGCTGCGGCCTCGCCCCTGCTCAGCAACGGGCGGCGCCCGGCCCGAAAAGCCAGGCAGCAGGAGGCTGCGGGGCAGCGGCAATTCCCCCACCCCAAGGGCTGACCCTCGCGTGGCAGCCAAGCCCTCGGACACCCGAGCGGCCAGGAGCTGTGCGGGTCCCCCCCCCAGGCTGCGCCAAGGAGCGGGAGGACCCCCGGCCCCGCAGCGAGGGCTGGCAGGGACTTACAGGACGAGGATCTCGTTCCACAGCAGCTCCGAGCTCCCCATCTGCTTCCCCGTCTTCTTGGTCTCGCTGGGCAGCCCGTCGCCCGCCACCTCCACGTAGCAGCTCAGCCGCGACTGCCGGCTCTGGGCCTTGGGCTTCACGGACACCACTGCGCAGGGACGGCACGGCTCACGCAGCCGCCCCGACGGCCCCCGCCCCGCTCGCGCACCCCGTCCCCGCCAGGGCAACGTGCGGGGCCCGCTCTGGTCGCTGCCCTCCCCCAGCCCCACGCTTCACCCACTCCTCAGCCCCAAGGCCACCGTCCCCGCCCGGCTGCTCCCAGCCCCAGGAGCTGGGTGGGCAGAGCCCGGGGACGGGCAGAGCCCGGGCTCTGCGGGCACACCACGGAGAGGGGCTGCACGGGAAGAGGGGCGGGAGGCAGGCACCCAGGGACGGCCGTGCCCAGCTCCGAGGGGCTGCGGGCAGCGCGGGGACCCAGCTCCCGGCGTCTGGAGCCACCTCGCGGCCACGGGAGCACCAACAGGGCCCTGGCAGAGCCACGGAGCCACGTCCCAGCGGGGAGCAGAGCCCTGGGCAGGCCCCGGCACCTCGACGCTTCCCCAGCGGGCTCACGCAGCCTCCCCCGGGGGTCCCCCGCCCGGCTGGGCCCAGCCCCCCGGCTCCCGGCCCCGCGGCAGGACCCACCTTTCACGGAGAGCTGGGACTTCTCGCAGGGCGGCCCTGCCCTGGCCCTGCTGGAGCCGGCAGAGGCCATGTCATCACCCCCGGGCTGGAAGCAGAGGGACACGGGGCCTCAGCGCCGCTCCCGCCACGCGGACGGGGCCGCGCCAGGGCCCGAACCCGTCCCGTGCCCCTGCCAGGGAGCCTCACGGCGCGGGGTTAACGCACGGGCGCTCGCCTGGCAAACGCGGGGCCCCCCCTGCTCCCGCCTGGCTTCAGCCACGCGCTGCGGGTGGCGGCGACGCTCGCCCTATGAGCTCACCCCCTCCCTGGCCCGAAGGGCCGAGCGGCGCCCCGGGAGCAGCCTTCAGGCACCGCATTCGGGCATCTCCGCCTCGCCGCACCCCAAAAAGCTGCCGCCGAGCACAGCCACGGGGACAGAGCAGGCTCAGAGCGCTCGGAAGACGCTGCCTCGCGCCCCGCCACGTGCCGCTGAGCGGGGACGCCTGCCTGGAGCGGCCCGCGTGGCCGCGGCGCCACGGGTCCCTCGGGAGGGACGCGGCAGCAGCGCTGCGAGCGAGGGCGGCTCACGGCACGGGGCAGCGGCGGCTCCCTCGAGGACAGCCCGGGTCTGCGCCGGGCAGCCGCATCCCTCAGGAAAATCGGTCCCGCGCTCTCCAAGAACGTCGCAGAGCCGCAGCCGAGCGGGGAGGGAACGGCGGCCTCCGAACGCGGGGCGGGATGG
>NW_026109766.1:0-27698 GCF_013377495.2 Cygnus atratus
AGGCTGCCCAGAGCCGCATCCAGCCTGGCCTTGAATGTCTCCAGGGAGGGGGCATCCACAACCTCCCTGGGCAACCTGTTCCAGTGCCTCCCCACCCTCTGAGTGAAAAACTTTCTCCTAATATCTAAGCTAAATCCCCCCATGTTAGTTTAAAACCATTCCCCCTTGTCCTATCACTATCAACACATATAAGCAGATGTTTCCCCTCCAGTTTATATGCTCTCTTCAAGTACTGGAAGGCCCCAATGAGGTCTCCGTGGAGCCTTCTTTTCTCCAAGCTAAAAGAGCCCCGTTCCCTCAACCTTTCTTCACAGGAGAGGTGCTCCAGCCCTCTGGTCATCTTAGTAGCCCTCCTCTGGGCCTGTTTCAAAAGCTCCACATCCTTCTTGTGCTGGGGGTCCTAGGCCTGCATGCAGTATTCCAAGTGAGGTCTCACAAGAGCAGAGTAGAGGGGAACAATCACCTCCCTCAACCCTCTGGCCACCTCTTTTTTAATGCAGCCCAGGGTGCAGTTGGCCTTCCAGGCTGCAAGCATGCACTGCTGGCTCACGTCCAGCTTCTTGTCCAGCAGGACCCCCAAGTCCTTCTCTGCAGCGCTGCTCTCAAGTTCTTCTTCTCCCAGTCTATATATATAACTGAGATTGCCCTAGCCCAAGTGCAACACCTTGCACTTGGCCTTGTTGAACCTCATTAGGTTCTCATTGGCCCACTTCTCCAGCCTGTCCAGGTCCTTCTGGATGGCATCCCTTCCCTCTTTTGTATTGACTGCAGAGTTCAGCTTGGTGTCATCTGCAAACTTGCTGAGGGTGCACTCGATTCCATTGTCTACTTTACTGATAAAGATGTTGAAGAGCACTGGATCCAAGACCGACCCCTGACGGACACCACTTGTGACCAGCCTCCACCCAGACATAGAACCATTGACCACAACCCTTTGGCTGTGACCAGCCAACCAATTCTTTATCCACCTATGAATCCATCCTTCAAATCCATACCTCTCCAATTTAGAGAGAAGAATGTGGTGAGGGACCATATCAAAGGCTTTGCTTGAGTCCAGGTAGATGATATCCATCGCCCTTCATCGGTCCACCGATGCCATCACTCCATTATAGAAGGCCACCAGATTGGTTAGGCAAGATCTGCCTTTGGTGAAGCTGTGCTGGCTGTCTTGGATCTCCTCTTTATCTCGTGCATGCCCTACCATGTCTTCCAGGAGGATCTGCTCCATGATCTTCCCAGGCACAGAGGTGAGGTTCACAGGCCTATAGTTCCCCAGATCTTTCTTTCTCCCTCTCTTAAAAATGGGAGTAACATTCCCTTTTTCCAGTCACCAGGGACTTCACCTGAGAGACATGATTTTTCAAATATGGAGAGTGGCTCGACAACCACATCAGCCATCTCTCTCAGTTAAAAGTTCTTACTTCCTTTCACTGGTGCAAGACTGAGACTGAAGATCAGCCTAGTATTTTTCAATCCTTATCTCCCTGAAAATTCTGCTGTCACTATTTACTCTTTCCAAGTCTGTTAAAAAAGTAAGAGATGCTACAGTTTTTCATGCTGCATCCTTTTTTGTCCCAGTTTTATTATCTTTTTGTAAGTTAGTTGCACAATGTGTTCAAAGTTTTTTGGTGTCAGACTGATATAAGCCCATAATTACTTAAGGCTGTTAAAATCTACGTTCTTAGAATCCATAAAAAATTCCAGGGAAAATTCCAGGGAAAAATATCCAGGGCCATAAAAAATTCCATCTGGAAGGGACTTGGGAGATCTCCATTTCAAACCTTCTCAAAGTAAAGCCAGCCCTAGGGTTGCTCGGGATCTTATCCAGATAGAAAACCTGTAGCCAGAATTGACTTATTCCTTAAAATATATCTGCTAACTTCCATTTCCCTTTTACATATTTGTTTGCTTCCTTTTTTTTTGTTGTTGTTGTTGTTTGCATGTTTCCTTTCCAGAAATTATAACATGGTGTGTTTTAATTACAGAAAGTTTTAAAAACAAAACACATCTCTAATTGGTAATAAGCAACTGAGCAAGAGCAGACATTCTTCATTACTAGCAAAATCAGCTCCTGGTTTCCTGCAGGCAAGCACAAAAACTAAAAGATATATATATAACATTAAAACTTAAATGCTACAGAACCCTAGATAACTTTGATTTCCAAAGTTCTGATGTGTCAAACTGGGGAAATCATGAAATATCACTTACCAGGTCAGGAATACAAACACCAATTAGAGAAGAAAATTATTGGCAAGTCATTCACAACATGTTGGAATTTATCTTCTCCTCTTTCAGTTGTTACTATATTTTAAGTAGTCTTGGTTATATTGATTCATCATACTGCACATCTCTGTTCCCAGGGTTGATGGTGTAAGGGTACACTTAACTTGCAGAATTCATCCTTTATTATAACATTTCTATTAAATTAATGCAATTACACTGATTACAACAAATGGGTCTAAAAGAGATTTTCAGAAGTTCTGTAGTCCTCTGTCACAAAGGTAAAATATTTGCATATAAACCCTTCTGCACAGTTGCCTAAGATGTTATTAAAAACTGAAGAATTGATGGAGATTCCACAGCATTTTTTGCAAGTTATGACACTTTTATTTCTTCTTCTAGCCTCTCTGTGCATGCTTACACTATTATCTACATAAGAGGTAAAAATGCTTTACTCCCTATCTCTTTTATATTTGGATTCTGTTATTAAATCTTTTCTTCAATCTCCTCCATTTCTTTCCAACTTTCCACCTAATTCATGCTTTGAAATCTTGATTTATCTTCCATGAAGTCACTCAAAACACGTGGTTCAGTTTTAGTGCCTCAAATCAGAAGCAGTTCTTCAAGTGAGGCTTTAATAGCTTTTTTGCAAAGTGGAAGGATTTCTTCACACTTTACTTACGACGCTAACTTTTATATATGGCAGTTTTCTGGTAGCTTTTATAGTAAGTATCCATGGAAGTTTTACTACAATTAATTTCACAATTCAGTAGGCAACTACACTGTTTAATGGAGCGAAAGAAGTCATGAAAAACAAATTCTCATCCAATTTTAAGTAGAGGATGTATACAATACATATATATGCATGCACAGACGTGGTGTGTAATAATATACATGTATAAATATATATATATAATTAAATATACAGTTCTTATAGTATCTTATAGATATATTCCAGTTTTGTCTCCTAATGGCATTCTGTTATTATGAGATAATTTCCATTTTCATTTCACTAAATCTTTGGGAATCTGAAATTTCCAACTATGCTTATGGTTTTATTTTATTTATATGTATATATATATATATTTCTAAATGTTTTGTGAGGATATGGATGCCAACATTACTACATTGTGCATTTCTGAAAGGCGAAAGCTGTGTTGTTTTTCTTCTTTGCCTGATGGATAAGCAGTTCAATTTGAGTGAATGTTTTCTTCACGGGATTTACTTGTTTGGAAGAAATATGGAGAATACAGAAGATATAAGATCAGTGTTATTGCTGCATGGGTTCACAAGAGCAAGAAATATTTTCCTCTGTGATACAGTTGTACAGGAGTAAAAAACAGTGTGGCTAGCAGGACCAGGGAAGTGATCGTCCCCCTGTACTCGGCTCTGGTGTGGCCATACCTCAAGTACTGTGTTCAGTGTTGGGCCCCTCACTACAGGAAGGACATCGAGGTGCTGGAGCGTGTCCAGAGAAGGGCAACAAAGTTGGTGAGGGGTCTGGAGAACAAGTCTTATGAGGAGTGGCTGAGGGAGCCTGGAGAAGAGGAGGCTCAGGGGTGACCTTATCACTCTCTCCAGGTACCTTAAATGAGGCTGTAATGAGGTGGGGATTGGTCTATTCTCTCATGTGCCTGGTGACAGGACAAGGGGGAATGGGCTAAAGTTGTGCCAGAGGAGGTTTAGGTTGGATATTAGGAAGAACTTCTTTACTGAAAGGGTTGTTAGGCATTGGAAATGGCTGCCCAGGGAAGTGGTTGAGTCACCATCCCTGGAGGTCTTTAAAAGATGTGGAGCTTAGTGATATGGTTTAGTGGAAGTCTTGGTAGTGTTAGATCAGAGGTTGGACTAGGTGATCTTGGAGGTCTCTTCCAACCTAAATGATTCTGTGATTCTGTGAAAACCTTAAATAAATAGATTCAGCTAGGAGTGCCCACCTTGAATAAGAAGCTCCATCTAGGAATCATTTATTTTACTCTGATAATTTTGATACTGTTCTAAGTCTTAATTTGGATTCTTCCTTTAAATCATACAATCATAGACTAGTTTGGTTTGGAAGGGACCTCAAAGATTATCTAGTTCCAATCCCCTGCCACAGGCAGGGATACTTTTCACTGATCTAGTGGAAAGTACGGTAGGATGATATAGTAGTGTTCAAAGCCCTGTCCAACCTGGCCTCGAACCTGGTAAATTTAAATTTATCTTCTTTTAGTTTAAAGTCATTACCCATTGTCCTATTACTACATTCCTTATAAAGTGCCCCTACCCTTCTTTCTTATAAGCCCCCTTTGTATTGAAAAGACTCAATAAGGTCTCCCTGGAGACTCCCAGCTCTCTCAGCCTGCCTTTGTAGAAGAGAGTAATGTTCCAGCCCTCTTATAATTTCTGTGGCTCTCCTCTAGACCCCACATTTATCTTGTGCTAGAGAGCCCTAAACCTGAACACAGTACTCCGGGTGGGGTCTCACAAGAGCAGAGTAGAGTGGGAGAATCACCTCCCTTGACCTGCTGGCCACATTTTTTTTTGTTGACTTTCTGGGCTGCAAGCTGACATTGCTGGCTCATGATCAGTTTTTCATCCACCAACACCCCCAAGCCCTCCTCCTCAGGGATGCTCTCAATCCATTCATCACCCAGCCTGTATTTGCAATTGGGATTGTGCTGGATCAGATGCAGGACCTTGTACTTGGTCTTGTCGAACCCCATAAGGTTTTCACAGGCCCACCTCTCAAGCCTGTCAAGGTCCCTCTGGATGGCATCACTTCCCTCCAGTGTATTGACTGCACCACAGAGCTTGGTGCCATAGGAAAACTTGTTGAGGGTGCACTCAATTCACTGTCCATTTCACCGACAATGGTGTTAAATAGTGCCAGTCCCAATACTGACCCCTGAGAAACACCACTCATTACTGATCTCCACCTGGACTTTGAGCTGTTGACTGCAACTCCTTTAGTGCAACCATCCATCCAATTCTTTACCCACCAAGTGGTCCATCCACCAAACCCATGTTTCTCTAATTTAGAGATAATTACGTTGTTTTGGACAGTGTCAAATTCTTTACACAAGTCCCAGTAGCTGACATTGGTTGCTCTTCCCCTACCTACCTGTTCTGTAACTCCATTGTAGAAGGCCACCAGATTTGTCAGGCATGATCTGCCCTTAATGAAGTCACATTGACTATCGCCAAAGTTGGAGACAACCTTTTACTGCAAATGAGGGTCAGATCAACTTATTACAAATGATTTTAAATCCCCACAAGAGCAGGTAATACACTTGGAATCTGTGCTGGTTTTGGCTGGGATAGAGTTAATTTTCATTTTATTAGCTCATATGGTGCTATGCTTTGGACTTGTGACAAAAACTGTGTTGAAAACACAACAATACTTTTGCTGTTGCCAAGTAGTGCTTACACAGTGTCAAGGCCTTTTCAGTTTCTCACACTGGTCTGCCAGAGAGGAGGATGGGGATTCACAAGAAGCTGGGAGGATGCACACAGCCAAGACTGCTGACCCCAACTGATATCTCCAACTAAGGGATATTCCGTACAGTATGATAGCATGTTCATCAGTAAGAGCTGGAGGGAAAGAAGGAGGATGTTCAGAGTTACATATTTATTTTCCCAAGTAACTGTTATGTGTGATGAAGACCAGCTTTCCCAGAGATGACTGAACATATGCCTGCTGAAGGGAAGTCTTGAATTAACTCTTTATTTTTCTTCACACAGCTTTTGCTTTACTTCTTAAACTGTCTTTATTTCAACCAAAAATTTTTTCACCGTTACCTATACGATTCTATACTTCGTCCCTCTTGCAGGGTTGCTGTGGGGGCCTTAGCTATATACCAGGGTTAACCCACAACAGAATCAGAAGACAAAAAATCATACAGATAAAAGTGATAAAAATGAATGGACTCAGTGTGGTGGTTTTACTCAGATGGGCAGCTGAGGTCCACCACAACTGCTCTCTCCCTCCCCCTCCTGAAAGTGAAAGGTGGAGAAAACAGAGAGCTAAATTACCTGGGGAAAGGCTCTGAGAGTATTTAGTAATTCAGTAAGGCTTTAGTATTTAGTAATGCTTTCAGCATACAGCATGGCAAAGAAGTTTTTAGAAGGTATTGTGGTAGTGGTGGTACTGATTTTTATACTGTCTTTTAGTGTTATTTACAAGCATAGCTCTAAAATGGTAACCAGATTCTATGATAGCTGGTCTATGACATGATATGACTCGTGATATGATGTAAAGACGTTCTCTTAATGGAAAGAGACAGACATGTCTAAAGACGTCTAAATGCCTAGAACAAGTGAAATATGAGAAATATGAAAATATTGATTTCAAATATTGAAATTTGAAATATGAGTAGAAAGATGATGCTGGGGGAACAATCCCAGAACTGAGGGTGAGGGCGATGGCGCAACTGAAGTACGTCTACACGAATGCACACAGCATGGGCAACAACCATGAGGAGATATTGGTGGTAGGGGGATGGTTTGACCGTATGACCTGGAAGGTCTTTTCCAACCTTAATGATTCTATGATTCCATGATTCTATGATTCTAATTTGATGTTCCAAATATTGTTATGTGTTGTTATGACCTTTCAGTAAAGGTTTCTGCTGAGTTCCTGGAACTAAAAGAAAGTCTTTATTTCACCTACTCATTAAGTACGTATGTCTCAGTAGATTATTATTAACTATGTATGTGCAACAATGCTGCTTTTTGGCATTTTGCTATGAAAAGAGAATGATTCTAAAGATAGGAAGGAAAAGTCTCCACCTCCTTCTTTTGTACTGTTGCAGCAAAGACTGTACTCCTAGTAAATGAAAGGGTCATGGAAATGAAAAAAAAAAAGAAAAAAAAAAAAAAAGGAGAGAGCTATACTACTTCAGGACTTCAGGAAAGGCACTGAGAGTATTTAGTAATGCTTTCAGCATACAGCATGGCAAAGAAGTTTTTAGAAGACATTGTGGTACCGGTAGTATTAATTTTTATATTGTCTTTTAGTGTTATTTACAATCATAGCTCTAAAATGGTAACATTATGACTCATGACATGATATGACTGAGACAGTCATATCATGTCATGAGTCATAATGTTACCATAATGTTAATGCAAGGAAACAGACATGTCTAAAGACATTTAAAAGCCTAGAACAAGTGGAGTGCCTAGAACAAGTGGAGTAGTTTGTGCTTCCAAGATGGAGATCTTTCCTCACTGACTGTAGAAGTAGTCTCAATGACTAGTTGTGGTGGTTTTACCCACCTGGGCAGCTGAGCTCCACTACAACTGCTCTCTCACTCCCCCTCTTCAAAGGGAAAGGGGGAGAAAATATGATGGAAGGGGCTCAAGGGTAGAGATAAGGACAGGGGCATCACTCAACAATTATCATCATGGGCAAAACAGACAGCACAGGGAGATTAATAAAATGTATTGCCTATTACTAACAAGCTAGAGAAGTGAGAAACAAAGAAAACAAGCTAAATGCACCTTCCCCTCATCCACCCTCTTCCACCTCTTCCCTTTGAGTGGCACAGGGGAAAGGGGGAATGGGGATTGCAGTCGGTCTATAGCGCTTTGCCTCCACTGCTCCTTCACAGTCACTTTCTTCCCCTGCTCCAGCATGGAGACCATGGGATACAGTCCTTACTGAACTGGTCCTTGTGCAAGCTTCCCATAGGCAACAGCTTCAGAAGAACTGCTTCAAACATGGGTCCGTACCATGGGGTCCATCCATCAGGAGCAAACTGCTCCAACATGATCCGCAGCTTCTGACATATCACCTGCTTCTGAGTGGGCTCCTCTCCACAGGCTACAGGTCCAGCATGGAGTCTGATCTGGTGGGTTTTCTCCACAGGCCACAGTCTCCTTACGGGCAGATCCACCTGCTCCACCAGGGGCTCCTCCACGGGCTGCAGCGTGGAACCCTGCTCCACCATGGTACCCATGGGCTGGAGGGGGACAGCTTGCTCCACCATGGTCCTCTCCACAGGCCACAGGGGGACTTAGCTCAGGTGCCTGGAGCACTTCCTCCTCCTCCTTCTTCACTGACCTTCTTGTCTGCAGGGATGTTTCTCACTCCTCACTCTCTCAGCTGCTGTTGTACAACAGCTTTTTTCCTTTTCTTAAATCTACTCTCACAGAGGCGCAAACAGCATCACTTATTGGCTCTGCTCTGGGCAACAGCAGGTCCCTTTGGATCTGGCTAAAACTGGCCTAATCTAACATGGGGCAGCTTCTGGACTCTTCTCACAGAAACCACTCCTGCAGCCCCCCACTACCAAAACCTTTACACATAAACCTTCTACATGCAGGTGCTCTAGCAATTAGGTTTCTTATTTTAGCTAGTTATGTCTCTCTTTGGTCATGCTTTTTTAATTGTCTCTCTCTCTACTATTATCTATCATTGTCAATGAAGAAAGATTTAATTAGTTAAGGCTAGACAGTTAACTTCAAGAAATCTAAAATTACCAGAGAATAATGCTATTTTGTACATAGAAGACATTGAGAATTCCCTTTTTATAAAATCTGATGGCCAAATATTTTTTTAAAAATATCTATTGATATGCATACCATGTTAAAAAAATAAAAATAAAAATAGGCATGTTAAGATGTTTAAAACATGTCTGAAAAAAAAAAAAAATTACACCATAAATTTTGTGTACTTCTATAACAATTTGTTGTGGTTTAACCCAGTCAGCAGCTAAGCACCGCACAGCTGTTCGCTCACCCTCCTCTCTCCCTCTCTGGGGGAGAGGGGAGAGAATCAGAAAAAAAAAAAAAATGAAGCCTGTGGGTTGAGATAGAGACAGTTTTTTAGAACAGAAAAGAAAGGAAAATAATAATAATAATGATAATAGTACTACTACTAATAATGTGTACAAAACAAGTGATGCACAATGCAATTGCTCACCACCCGCTGACCGATGCCCAGCCTATCCCCGAGCAGCCAGTCCCCCCACCCCAGCCAGCCCCCCCATATTAATTGTTTAGCATGACGTCGGATGGTATGGGTTATCCCTTTGGCCAGTTTGGGTCAGCTGTCCTGGGTCTGTCCCCTGCCAGCTCCTGCTGCACCCCAAGCCTGCCGCTGGCAGGACAGAGCGAGAAGGTGACAAGTCCTTGGCTTTGTGTAAGCACTGCTCTGCAACAATTAAAACATCAGTGTGTTATCAACATACTTATCAACTATACTTCCATGGTAATAGCAGGACCTAGACTAGATTGTCTAACACCTTGTCTAGCCAAACCTTAAAAGTCTCAAATGTAATATCTCTTATATCAAAAAGGAATTTACAGTAAGTTTTTAGTTGTTACTACATGCTATAAAGTATTTTATTTTAGGGTAGTATGAGGTATAAAGCACAGACACCTAATTTTTATTATTATTAATTATTATTATTATTAAAATGAGCTGATTAAAGTGATTGGGAGGGATTAAAATGAATTTACTAGAATTAACAGTATACAGAGATTAAAAATACAATAATATTTGTTATTGTACCAGTGGCAAATGTGATATTAATTACTTCAGAATAATACAGAAAAGGTTTGCATGCTCCATTTACTGCATCTGTATTTACTGAATACTGTATCTGTATTTATTCTAAATTGCTAGACAGTAACATTTTCTCTTGGCACAAAGTAATATCCATATGAATGCATTTTAAAATCATAATAATTTGGGTTACATTATTTCAGGTAAATTAATAAATTGCCATAGACATTCTCTGGATAAGCTTCTCATGACAGCTCTCTAGAATTCTAATTTTGTCCTATTTTACTTTTATTTATTTATTTATTGTTTAACTAACTAATCAGTCAAGGAACCTCTGGTGACTAGAAACGAAGACAGCAAAGAACATATCAAGTTCACTGTAGTATTTAAAAGGAAATGAACTGAAAATGACTGATGAATATAAAAAAGATATCCAAGAAACCATATACAACACTTACAAAGTATTTTCTAAAAGCTATTTTTTTAAAATATATTTTTTTTAATTTTTATTTTACAACAGAGATAAACATAATTCATACCACAGTGGTCTTAAAGTAGGAAATAACATTAACTAGGAAAAGAGACAGAAAAAGAATCAGATATGATTCACATACACACAAGTGATCACTTTGCAAGTTTTAGTTGTTCAAGTCTTCAGAGTGAGTAAATATTAGTGTTTTAATTTGCATTAGTGCTTGTCTGGAGCAAATTTACCAGGTGACACCAAGTATGTATCCTTCCAATTCTTTTACTATGTACTTCACGGTTCTTCAAAATTTAGCTAAACTGAGATATGTAACTATAGAGGGCACCTACGAACTTTAGACATTAATGGACACTCAGTCCATGAAACTAGATTAGAAACAGTCTGAAACAATTACTCCTGAATGCATATAGTGTATATGTTGGATTTTCAACATAAACTATTTTTCCAGAAAGGGCTGGATAGAATGAGCAAAGCACAGAGTAAAGGCATACATTACCGAAAATGCATACATATCAGTTCAAAATGTGTTATTCCAGAATAAACTCTAGTGATTGCATAATCTGGACTGTGTTAGTTTAACTAAAACATTGGTTGTATTGCTTAAACTTTAATAGGATTGTAATTTAATTCTTGTTTCCACATACAAAGTGTGGTTCTTTAGCACACATAAATTGAACGTGATGTTTGGTCTTGTACTGTGCCCTTGATATAAATCACAGTAATCTCGATATATTTTAGAACTGTAAAATGTCTTCAGAAAAATTATAGGAGTAGGACAGGGTACTATCTTCTCTGTTACTTGTGTGTGGCCTTATTTCTCTTAATGAATTATAAATGATGTATTCCAAAATATTATCTTCTGAGGGTTATTTTTTGCCCTGGTATGCTTAGTGGTTGATAGCTTTTTAAAATACTACAGCACTGATTCTTCTGTAAGATGAGATAATGCCAAAGAACAGCAGTCTGAACTTAAATACAATTTAACAGTTGCTTTGGACAAAAGCTTTTAAGATGGTTCCCTTCCCCACTGTGCACAGAAAAAGAATGTAAATTTGGGGAAAATGATGAGTAACATTTGTGTAGATGTGTGTGTGTGTGTGTGTGTCTACATGTGTCTGACTAATTAAGAAGGATGTTGCAATGCAAAAATAAATACTGTTTGATTTGAATGGATTTAATATATTTGATTGTTTAATTTTATGTAATAGATATTTAAAAAAAAAAAAACATTGCTTGTTTTGAATGATGATGTTGAGGTAATTGTGATCCAGGAGACCTATATTAATTGTGAGTGCAAAGATCAAGAGATTGCTGAAAAAATATATTTTAATTACATACAAACATAAATTTTAGGGAAAAAAAAATAAATTAATTTTGGTATAACGGCTGCATAAATACCACTATAATGAATTATTCTAATAATTCCAAGTTTGTTTTTTGCTTGTTTGTTTGTTTGTTTCATTTATAATAAGAGATTGGATATAGGATAAATAGCCTAGGATGAAATTATATAGGAAGAAACTCCTATAAGATTGAAGACTGGAAAGCTGACTCATACCTTCACTGTCAGATCTTCCTGACATCCAAACCTTCAGGAATGAGGGAGGACAATTTATTCATTGCTACTGCAGTTGAGTGGTGATGTCTTAAAGATGTGAGAGTGTGTTCTCTCATACTGCGTTCCCCATTATCTTCATCTTGTCCTTTCTCTCTTTCAGTTAACTTGTCTTTAGCTAAGCTTCATGTAACCAAGCTATTGCTTTGGTATTTACAATGCCCAGCCAAAGAAAATGACATTGCCTGATCTGTAAACTGGCATTTTATTCTGGAGGTTTGAAGCAAAATTATAGCTACGATAGTCCACCTAATACATTCTCAAAAATAAACACATCTGTGATGGATGAGTCAGTATAAAAACGTAGATGTTGCCTATATTTTCCTCTCTTTTTCTCCCGTTACCAGTTATTCTTCTTTTTAATGTACTCTTTTTGTTCGTTTGTTTTTCTGCTCTCTGATGAGAAGCAATATGAGCTGCACAATTCAAAAAACACTAAGTCTTTGTGCTCATGTCTTTGCTCTTAAGAGATCCTGGAAACAAATTATGAAACCTAAAATTACCTATCCCATTAAAAATGTAAAACATGAGGTTTGTGGTGTATAGTAATATAACCCACAGCAACAGATATACAAGACTAGTCCTACAAATGAAAAAATCCAGAAACTCTGTGAGGTAAAACTGTTTGTTTTAAATTCTTAATTAGGTAAATGTTTGTTATACTTCCCATCAGTTTTTAGACAGCTTTTAGCTATCTAAAAGCTAGACGTGTTTAAGAAAATGAATCAGGTTATTTCTATGGTCACCAGAAACAGATGGATGAGCTAACTGTCTGGTCTAACACAGTGGTGTAAGAGAACAAAAAAACTTTATAAATATATTGTTCTTTATCAAACAGCAGTGAAAAGGGAAACTATCCAACTATTATAGACTAATTTTTAGATGGCTAAAAGTACCTCAGGTAACTACCACTATAAACTTCTCATAAGAATGATATTCAACTTTTTGATAAATGCTAAGAAAAGTTCTGTACTTTTGAATAAATCCATTTAAATTTTTGGATGCTACCTGTCTTTTACAGTCTTTTGTTTTCTAGTTTCTGGAATGAGAAAAACTAGAGTTATTAAAACACTGTGAAGGGATAAAGTCAGATAATTGAAATCCTGTGAGAAAACTCAATGATTAATTTTATTTATTTATTTTTTTTATTTGTTTTTACCTCAATGTCTGTAACAGAGTTTTAGCAATGTGAATTATTTAGTTGTATTTATTTGTAAAATTACTGAAATCCTGGGATATTTCCTGATTGCAGAAACATGTTCTATTAGGCCCCAATTCTGCTTTATGAGGTGCTATGAACTATTGCATCTGTGCCAATGTTATTCTGATTTGTGAATGAGAGCACTGAATATCACAAGGTAAATCCTGATGTCCTATCTGGTCACAGCTCTCCTTGATTTCATAGCTGAAGGACAAAACATAGTGCAAGTTTCAACATGAATAATGATTCATCTGAAATGATCCATTATTAACTCAAACACACATTTGTTTTTTACTTTGGAATGAAAAGATTTATCTTTCCTGATGATAATTGATGTCTCTTTTTTTTTTTTTTTTCCCTAACTACAACTTTTGCTGAGCGATGATGGGGTGTTGGCAATAGAAAGAGGAATTTTATTTGCATTTTGTCTAAACAAAACACAAAAATAAAACAAAAATCCCAATATTTATTGGCTATATTTTAGCTGAATCCCTTCATATATAACTGATTACTATAGTTTCTTGTCCTTTCTGATGCTGTAACATTAAACAACTCAACTGTTACACTCACTATCTTTCCTTGCTTTTACAACAGCTGTTCCCTTCTACCAACCATTCTGAAGCTGGAAAAGCAAATGACTTTTCCCCCTGCCAACATTACATCTCACAAACTTCAGTGGGTTTCTGATTTTTTTTTTTTTTTTCAGGATGTCTTTCTTTCCATCTATGAATTCAAATCACCTATGTGCAACAGTGTTTGATGTCTGGGCCTCACTCTACCACCTGTGGTTCAGCACAAAATTGTCTTTTCGCCTTGAATGCAAGTTCTGTCTTTTTGGAATCTAAACATTATAAGAAAAGATTAGAGAGCTTGGAGGAGATTTTATCTTGAGCTACTGTGTGTCAAAATGAACTTTCATGGTCTACCGATTCAAGAAAATCAAAATGTCATTGAAAGAAAGTGATATTTCAGTGTATGCAACACATCACTATTTTAATATATTTACCTCTACATTTGACTCTGCATAGACTGAACTGTAAGGTGTTTGGCCTTACACAGGAAAAAAGGAAACTTATTTGAAAATAACCAAACCAAACCAATCAACCAACCAACCAACCAACCAAAAAAAAAAAGAAAAAAAAAAAAGCAAGATTACAAAAGTTAAACATTTATTTTTATAGAGAAAATAAATACAGAATTTTAATGGAACTCATTTTGTAAACACTTTTGCAAGGGAGTGTAAAATATCACCGGAACTACTCTTTCACTATATCATTTATGGTGGCTAACATATTACTGACAAGAAATTTTTCCTTATAATAAACGAGTTCATCCAAATAGTCTCAAACCCTAAAACATTTAAGATACAGAGCACAGCACTAAACTTCCTATAGCCTCTTTGTGCAGATAACATTAACCACCAGTCACATTCTACATTGTCTCATCTAATAGGAGAATATCTGTCTTATGGTGTTAGTGACATTTCAATTTCTATGCATTTTCTTTCATTTACATAGTACAACATATGTTATAATAAAATATTGTTGATAGGGTGGCTTTATGGGTTATTTTAAGTATGTTGTAAATTATGTAAGCAAATAAATAACAAAACATGGAAATGAGGAGAAAAAGGGAAGTGAAGGAAAATACATAAAGAAATAATAATTTTAAAAATTCTGTATGTCTTATTAGTGTTTGAAAATTAAAAAATAAATAAATACATATTTAAGTAGTTAAATAACTTGAGTTTTAGAATTATTATGAAGCTTCAGTGGGATTCAGTGAAAGTTATGTTTGATTAACATTTTAGAAAATTAAACTGACCCAAATATCTTTGGATTCAGCCAAGTACTTTTACAGGCCTCAATCTTCTGTGGTCTAGCTTTTTATTTAAGGGTCTAATCAGGATATAGAGAGCTGAATATATGTTTGATAACACTGTCATATTTGTTATCGTTGTTGTTGTTGTTTTATATATATGTATATGTATTAATTTTATTATTTTATGGTGTTTTTTTCTGTTGTTTTTAAATTTATTTATTGTTTATTTATTATTCATTTCATTATACATGTTTTGTTGTTGGTCAGTATGTCTAGGTGCGCTTAAAAATGGTTATTTCATTGTAGCTAAATTTGAAGTGAATTTATCTCATCCAATTTTGCCATATAAAATAGATTGATGTAGATCACTTGTCGTTCTTTTTTTGTAATCTTCTAGTGCAAAACTATTTTTCTATGATATGCATTGTTTTCTCTGTCTTTCAATGAAGTATTCCATAGACATGGCTGGAATATTTAATTCGACTAAAGGTTCTCTTTCTCTAATTTTGCATCTCTGTGCATGACTGCTGTATCCAGTTTTATTATTTGTCTGCAGCAGCACCAGTCTCAATTTGGTTGATTTATATGGAAAAAAAAAAAAGAAGAAGATTTTATCTCATGTCATTCATACTCTTATTTTTTCAGGAATACTGATGGATCATACCTTCATAAATCATCTGGAGTATGTCTCTTTACATCTATCTACAAATGCACAGAGGTATAGCCTGCAGCTTGAGATGAGTAGTTTTCAAAAAAGCAGATGTGCTTTTATGATCTTATGAGTTGGTAATGTAATAGATCACACCTTCAGAAAAGATATTCGTCTATCAGTCTATCAATCTACTGGACTGAATATAGAAAGGTGCTCAGCTGAAAATTTTAACATTTTAACATTTTACCTTACATGGAATGTTTTAGAACAGCCATCTTATTATGGAAGAAAAGCAATCTTTACGAAAAACACTTTCAGATTCTGATTGAGTAATTACAAGTGAAAATGTAAATAATTGAATCTAAGGCTAATTAATTAATTAATATTATCTTGATTTCTTCCAAAACTAAAGTAGCCTCATTTCTTTCAAAATAACATAGAAAGAAGTGGTATTTGAAAGTTTGAAAATTTCTGATGAGATAGAATTTATGTTTAATCCAGAACAGATTGAAAACTTCTATTTTTATTTCAAGGTTTGTGTTCATTTGAAGGTTATTTTTTATTTAATTTTCAGCAGAATTTAATTTTTCTGCCTTTCTTTGTACTGACTGAGATAGTTGTATCCACACAAAAATAAAAAGGCTTAAACACATTAAGGAAATATTAAGACAGCCTTTGGAATGAGATAGTTAAGATTTTGGGGCCCTAATACAAGTAATACTCCATTGGGAAAAAAAGAAGTTAGAGAAATATAAGGTGATTTATTTATTTATTTATTTATTTTTCTGGATCTGCACCACAGCTACTAAAAATACAATAAATATTGAAGAAAAAGTGATCAAAGACAGATAGAAACAACCAATCCTTCTTTAGAACATTTTAATGTAATATATGTAGTAGCAGGTACGGCATGAGTCAGGGGTCATCACAACACTTTTCACAGAATCACAGAATCGCAGAATCTTCTAGGTTGGAAGAGACCTCCAAGATCACCTAGTCCAACCTCTGACCTAACACTAACAAGTCCTCTACTAAACCATATCACTAAGCTCAACATCTAAATGTCTCTTAAAGACCTCCAGGGTTGATGACTCAACCACTTCCCTGGGCAGCCCATACCAATGCCTAACAACCCTTTCAGTAAAGAAGTTCTTCCTAATATCCAACCTAAACCTCCTCTGGCACAACTTTAGCCCATTCCCCCTCGTCCTGTCACCAGGCACATGGGGAGAACAGACCAACCCCCACCTCAATACAGCCTCCTTTAAGGTATCTATAGAGTGCGATAAGGTCGCCCCTGAGCCTCCTCTTCTCCAGGTTGAACAACCCCAGCTCCCTCCGCCGCTCCTCCTCGTAAGACTTGTTCTCCAGACCCCTCACCAGATTTGTTGCCCTTCTCTGGACTTGCTCAAGCACCTCCATTTCCTTCTTGTAGTGAGGGGCCCAAAACTGAACACAGTACTCGAGGTGCGGCCTCACCAGAGCCGAGTACAGGGGCACAATCACTTCCCTAGACCTGCTGGCCACACTGTTTCTTATACAAGCCAGGATGCTGCTGGCCTTGTTGGCCACCTGAGCACACTGCTGGCTCATATTCAGCCGACTATCAACCAATACTCCCAGGTCCTTCTCGGCCAGGCGGCTTTCTAACCACATCATCTCCCAGCCTGTAGTGCTTGCTTGGGGTTGTTACGCCCCAGGTGCAGGAACCCGGCACTTGGCCTTGTTGAACTTCATACAGTTAGCCTCAGCCCATTGGTCCAACCTATCCAGGTCCTCCTGGAGAGCCTTCCTACCCTCGAGCAGATCGACACGCACCTAACTTGGGTGTCGTCTGCAAACTTACTGAGGGTGCACCTCAATCCCCTCATCCGGATCATCGATAAAGATATTAAAGAGAACTGGCCCCCAGTACTGAGCCCTGGGGGACTCCACTAGTGACCGCCTCCAATGGATTTAACTCCATTAACCACGATTCTTTGCGCCCGGCTACCCCCCCCAGTTTTAACCCAGCAAAGCGTACGCCAGTCCAAGCCAAATGAGCAGCCAGTTTCTTGAGGAGAATGCGGTGGGAAACAATGTCAAAAGCCTTACTGAAGTCAAGGTAGACCACATCCACAGCCTTTCCCTCATCCACTAAAACGCGTCACTTTGTCATAGAAGGAGATCATGGTTCGTCAACCTTCATAAGGTTCTGCCTTTCATAAACCCATGCTGACTGGGCCTGATCACCTGGGATCATCCCACATAGACTTTCTGATGAGAGGGAAATCTTTAGTAAGTTTTCAAACTTTCATAAGTGTCTAAGTTATGGGGCAGAAAGATTAGAGTTATTGTATACCTTCTTACCAAAATGCACTTGTAGGCTTTGTAATTTGTCCAAAGGGAATAAAATTATGTTTCCTGTGTTGCATGAAAGCTTTCAGCTCTGTTTAGTTGAGTAAAGTATCCTGAAAAAATGTCAGTCTGGATGATTTCCCCTCCTGTATTCAGTCATTTCCTGAAAAAATAATTGTAAGCATACTAGCATACTTTCCACTTTCCCTGCCATGACTGGAGGAGCAGTGACTTTCCATCCATGGCCACTTGGAATTGCAAAGGACAGGGGCATCATCTCAATGTTCATAAGTCCATGGGGGCCTGATGGCATTCACTCCAGAGTGCTGAAGGAGTTAGTGGATTTTATAGCTGGACCACTCTCAACAATTTACCAGAGGTCACTGGAGTCTGGGGAGCTCCCTTCTGACCTAGAAGCTCTCCAGTGTTATATCCATCTACAAAAAGGGCATAAGAGAAGACTCAGGAAACTACTAAGTACTGTTAGTCCTGACCTCAGTCCCTGAAAAAAATTACGGAAAAGATAGCCCTGGGGGATACTAAACGCCAGTTAAAGAACAGCAGAGCTATTCTAGGCAGAGTTGTGGTGGTTTTACTCAGGTGGGCTGCTGAGTTCCACCACAGCCACTCTCCTCACTCCCCCTCCTCAAAGAGGAAGGGGAGAAAATACAATGCAAAGGGCTCAAGGGTTGAGATAAGGATGGGGAGATCGCTCAACAATTATTGTTGTAGCAAAACAGACTCCAGAGTAGGGAGACAGTAAGATTTATTGCCTATTATAACAAGCGAGAGAAGTGATAAACAAAGGTAAGAAACCAAAACGCCTTCTCCTCATCCACCCTCTTCCACCTCCTCACCCCCCGAGTGGCACAGGGGAATGGGGGAGGGGGGGGTTGTGGTCAGTCTATAGCGCTTCCTCTCTGCCACTACCTTCTCGGTCACTCTCTCCCCTGCACCATGGGGTCCCTCCCATGGGATGCCATCCTTCCCGAGCTGATCCTGCGTGGGCTTCCCACAGGCAGCAGCTCTTCAAGAACTGCTGCAACGTGGGTCTGTACCATGGGGTCCATCCATCAGAAGCCACACTGTTTCAACCTGGGTCCCCCACGGGCAGCAGCTCCTGCCAGGTCACCTGCTCCTGCGTGGGCTCCTCTCCCCGGGCTACAGCTCCGGACCAGAATCTGCTCCGGTGGGGGTCCTCCATAGGCCACATCCTCCAGCAGTGCAGGTCCACCTGCTCCGCCATGGTCTCCCTCCATGGGCTGAAGCGTGGAACACTGCTCCACTGTGGTACTCCCATGGGCTGCAAGGGGACAGCCTGCTTCACCATGGTCCTCACCACAGGCTGCAGGGAACTCTACTCCAGTGCTGGAGCACCTCTCCCCCTCCTTCTTCACTGACCTTGGCGCCTTGCCCTGCAAGGCTGTTCCTCACTCCTCTCACTCTGCCAGCTGCTGTGGATTGCTTGTGTGTAGCAGCGTGTTGTTGATTTTTTTTTTTTTTCCCATTCTTAATATGCTCTCACAGAGGTGCAACAACACCACTTATTTGGCTCAGCTCTGGTCAGCAGAGGGGCCCTTATCTAACATGGGGCAGCTTCTAGAATTGTCTGGTTTTCAGCTAGGATAGAGTTAATTTTCCTCCTAGTAGCTGGTAGGGTGCTGTGTTTTGATTTAGGATGAGAATAACGTTGATAACACACTGATGTTTTAATTGTTGCAGAGCAGTGCTTACACTAAGCCAAGGACTTGTCAGCTTCTCGCTCTGTCCTGCCAGCAGGCAGGCTAGGGATGCAGCAGGAGCTGGGAGGGACAGACCCAGGACAGCTGACCCAAACCTGGCCAAAGGGGTATTCCATACCATCTGACGTCATGCTGACAATATATAGGGGTGGCTAGCCAGGGTGGGGGGGGGCCGGCTGCTCGGGGATAGGATGGGCATCGGTCAACGGGTTGGTGGAGCAATTGCATTGTGCATCACTTGTTTGTACATATTATTATTATTATTATTACTACTACTTTATTTTATGTCCTAATAAACTGTCTCTATCTCAACCCACCAGGCTTCAGTTTCTCATTTCTCTCCCACCATCCCAGAGAGGAGGGGGGAGGGTGAGCAAACCGGCTGTGTGGTGTTAACTGCCAGCTGGGTTAAACCACTACAAGATTCTTCTAGATTCTTCTCACAGAAACCACACCTATGCCCCCCTGCTACCAAAACCTTGCCACGTAAACCTACTACAGTAGTCAATATGGATTCTCAAGGAAAGTCCTTCCTTACTAGTTTGATCTCCTCCTATAATAAGTGAACTGCTTGGTGGATGAAGGGAAGGAGGCAGATGTAACATTTCGGATTTCAGTAAGGCCTTTGATTCTGTCCCTCATGATATCCTTCTGGACAAACTGTCCAGCTCTGAATAAGCAAGTTTCACTGAGAGGTGAAGGAACTCAAGGGGTTATAGTGAATGGTCCTGGCTGCATCCCCTCCCAACTCTTGTGCACCCTCAGCATTCTCACTGTCCAGGCCAATGTCAGAATGGAGAAGGCCTTGACTCTGTGTACACACTGATCAGAAACAGCAAAAAACCTTGTGTGTTATCAATACTGTTTTGGTCACATAGCACCACACAATTTACTGTGGCAGTTCCATGACAGGGGGCTTGGAATTATATGATCATTAAGGTTCCTTCCAATCCAAACAATTCTATGATTCTATGATTCTATACTATGAAGAAAATTAATTGTCTGCCAAAAGATGTTGCCAAAAATGGTACACGATTTATGTTGATTTGGAATATCCCTTGAGACATTTTAAAGGAATATTTTCGCAGTAATATTTAGAGAATAAAAGCCTTAATTATTTATGAAAGGGTTGAATTGGTATACATGGGTTTTCCTCTCTCCCCATAAACAGATTTGTATACGGTCTCAAACACCAATTTATGAGTCAGGTGAAGGTATTGAAATAAATAATTTGCTACAATGGAAACTGTTATAGTAATAATTCCTCTAAACCTGGTTAAGTCTGTGTTGAGTATGGAATAGCCTGCCATTAAAGAAGTGTTTAGGCAGGCATGCCTGTCCATTCTCAAGAAGTCTGCCATTTATCTTGTTCTTGATTATACTTCCTTTTTATGTCATGTGGTGTGTTACAGCTAGTTGCAAAGGTCTGTTTAGTTTTGTTATATATAAAAGGGTACACAAATGCAATGTAAGGCTGTCTTATTATCCATTTCAAACTGGAAACAATTATTTGATCAATGAATCCCCAAAGCTCTGTGTCTGATTTTGACCTTCACTAACTATGCCATAACAGCATGCAGGAAATAACACATGGCCTTCTAAAACTAATTCTGAAATCTGGACTTTACCATACCATTTTCATCATATAGAATTCTTAATCTTTAATTATGTGCTTCAAATCTAAAGCAGTTTATTTCAAAGATTCCTCAGGCATGTACCTAAAAATGTTTGACAACTTTGCTGAAAAGGCATGTGATAGAACTTAATATTATTATTAATAGTAATAGCAATAATAATAATCAACTGTTTTGCATTTACAGTCTGTTTTACATTTCATAGCGTTGCTTGAGCATTAACTTTCCTGTCATAGCTTTCAGAGAAACATTAATGTTTTCATTTTACATAATTCATACAGGGTTATAGAGCAATTTGTACCAGAGGCAGGAAGTTTTACTTTCTAGTATTTGGCTTTTCTTTTAAGGAAAAGAAAACAAACAAACAAACAAACAGACAAAAATCCCACTTGCATTCATATTTAACATTTTGTCTGTGTGTGTGTGTGAATAAGAATTTGTTTGACATTACAGTTAAATTTTTTACATAGCTCCAAAAAATTTTGCATTTCCCAATGCATTGACAGGCTACATAATGAAGATACAAAATAATGAGGATAAAAAAGATGGAGTTCCTGCTGTGTTCAAATGGATTGTTATAGATGTAAGTTAAAAACTTCTTTTCTCAGTATAAAATGTGTGCTTTCTCTGTCCATGCAAAATGAAATCCATGATAAGAAGCATTTAAGCTAATGTAAGTCTTTTTAGTAGATCAAGTACAATGTTGATATATGAGAGTGTGATCAACTCTGACGGGGGTTAGTGGCAGGACTCTAGAAAAAGTAGCGAAAACATCACTGCTGAGGTATTGGGATGCCTATACTGCTCAAAAATCTCCTGGTCTTGGGACTCACTCAAACTTTTCTGTTTGAGCTATAGCTTGTTTAGTTGTTCGGCTTACAAGCTGGTTGTGTGGATAGTCTGCTAGCGGTTGCTAAGGATTTTTGTTGTTATTTTCTTTCTTTATATAAGAACAGTTTACTTAGTATTTAGAAATTCTGAAGCAGACATAGATGCATTCTACATGTATAAAATAAGAAAGGCTTAAATTTGGAAGTGAAGCTAATAAACTAGAAGACTTTAAGTAGTCTTTCATATAGCAGAAACACCAGTAAGCCTGTGAAATAATTATTTATATCTAAGAAATATCTATTTATATCTAAGAAATATTTTTACTTCTACAAGATCACATTAATTTACCTAATAAGGCAAAATATCTTCTCCCTTGTGTGAGCTACTACATAAAACATAACAGAGCCAGTACTACATAAATATTTATAGAAATAGGGGTATGTAAGTAAGCTTTTTGCCTTAGGTGATCCCTTTGGCACACAGCACTAGTATCCAATTTGTGTGAATGTGAAGTTAATATATATACACACTGTCTATCTGCATTAGCTCCAGGCATTGACAATAACACCCATAAAGATTTAGTAGCATCTGTTTGCTGATATTAGGATATGTATTGCAAGACACTTATTTGGTTTTAGTCAGTTCTTAATTAAAACTACTTGAATTCCTACATAAAACTTACAAAATTAAGACATGATTTTTGAAGGGACATATTGTTATTCTTTTATCTAACAAATCCAGAAAATAAAATAAGAAAAATAATTTCTGCACTGCACGTGTTTCTGCAATGTTTATGTTTCAATATCAACATGATATATATTATTTAAACAGTCGCTGTTATCATTCACAGGTCATTTTTCAAAACATCAGTTACAGCTACCCTGTAACAATGTCATATGTTTCTTGAGTATTCATCTCCTATAAAGTTGGATTTATGATGAAAGGGAAAAGGGTGTTCCATAGGGTCTCTGAACAAAATATATGTATCAACTTCATAGCATTTCTAATGACTAAGGGAACAAACTCCAAACCATTAATATATCTTGTGGAATCTCTCATCCCCTCACTGTAACAGGAAAGACAGACACAGAGGGGATACAAACCAGAAATTAATTATCTTTGATTTTCCTCACTGGTTAAGGATAAGAAGTAGCACCAATTTAGTTGTCCCATATGCTAATTTTAGAGACTGACTCAAGTTTCTTTTGTACTTCTCTCTGTTCTTACCTCATATTAATTCTCCTACTGATGATCTCTTCACAAAGATACAATGGTTATTGATTTTCAGTTGGAATTTCAGGATAGCCAGAAAATGTGAAGGTCAGGTGATTTATCTGGTGCAAATATGCTGATTTTAGAAGCTAGCTGAAAATTAATGATGTGGAATGTTTTGAAAATTTTAGGTAACTACATTGTGATTTTTTTTCTTAATTAATAGCAAGATAGAATCAGATGGAACAGTTTTTTTTTTTTTTTTTCTGATTAATAATATTATTAGCCATGAATAGTTAGCTCAATGTGTGCAATATTTTATTAAGAGATTCTAAATATTAGTTTGATTTCACTGAAATTTCACATCCCATCTACTTTATTATGAAAATAAGAGAAATATTGATATTTATGTTAATTTTATATTTGTATGGCTTTGTTTCATTAAAAAAATTTAACAGCAACAACAATAAAAACTCACAGATGCTGTTGTATGTGTTAGTATATTACACGTGTTAAGGAGAGTTTTGACTGATAAGTTGGTTCAGAGAGCTTTTTTGTTTATTTTTTTTCTTCACTAAATTCTTAAAGAAACAAACTAAAATGGAAAATTCAACAGTAGTAAAAGCATTCTCCTGTATTTTTTTTCTAAAAAAACAAATTCATACATTCAACTAGCATTAGCTGTCTCTCCCAAGTAACATGTTGTGCAGCAAGTATACTTCTGATTTCATTCTGGCAACCAGCTTCCATATCAAGTAACACAGATGCAATTCAAATTAGGAAGGAAATATTGTATCCATCTGGTCTTGTCTTTGTTTCACAAGTCACATAATTTTTCAGGTGAATCCTGTACAAACTCTTCATTTTTGTTTACATATAGACTATGCCCAAGAAAATCATCCAATAGTGATTTTAAGACTGCATAATGGTTTTTATTCCAATGATTAATTTCACTAAACATTAAGAAAAAAAAATATAGGGACATAGAATGTCAAACTAGACGTTCATGCCTCGTTAGATAGTTCACCTCCCAACTACCACAAGGAATTGCTTCATATTATTAGTGTAATTGCTATGAGGATGCTCTCCATCCAAAGCAGGTTAACCATAAACCGAATGAATAAGATACCTATTGTGAGGTCTGTGTATTTCATGCATGATAAGATATGAAAGTGTTGCTTTTCTCCTTTATTAAAGCTTTAGCCTGCCATTTGTTGAAAGCCTCTGCGTAAGGATTAAGGGACAAACGAATAAAGAGGATGTTGTCATGGGAGTCTATTACAGACCACCCGGCCAGGATGACGACAGCAATGAATTATGCTTTGAGGAACTAAGAGATAACTCAAGATCAACTGCCCTTGTCATTATAGGGGACTTCAACTTGCCAGATGTTGACTGGAAATATCACACAGCTGACACAAGCAGGTCCAGGACGTTCTTAAAGCACCTCGATAACTTCTTGGTGCAGGTACTAAGGCAGCCAACTAGGAAAGGTGCCCTCCTAGATCTATTGCTTGAAAACAGAGAGGGTCTTGTGGGGGATGTGGCAATTGGTGGCTGTCTTGGTCATAGTGACCATGAAGCAGATGAATTTAAATTTTTTAGTGACAGGAGGAAAACTGCCGCCAAACTTCAGCCCTGGATATGGGGAGAGAAAACTTCAGGCTGCTCAGGGAACTAGTTAGTATGGTCCCCTGGTAAACTGCTTTTGAAGGCATTGGCGTCCATCAGTGCTGGTCAATCTTTAAGCACTGCCTCCTAAAAGCACAGGATCAGGCAATTCCAAAATATCAGAAGTAAAGCAGGTGGGGCAGAAGGTCAGCTTGGCTGATCAGGGATCTTCTGGAGCTTAGGCACAAAAGAAAGTGCATGGCTGCTGGAAGCAGGGTCAGGCAACATGGAAGGACTACACGGACACCGTTCACCTCTGTAGGGAAAAAATTTGTGTGGCCAAAGCCCAGTTAGAGTTGAGGCTGGCCAGGATTGTGGGAGACAATAAAAAGGGCTTTTTTAAAATAAGTGAACATAAAAAGGAGGACCAGAGAAAACATAGGTCCACTACTTGATGGAGATGGTCACCTCACAAACAAGGACATAGGCAAAGCAGAGACGTTTAATGCCTTCTTTGCCTCTGTCTTCAACACCGATAATGGGCTTCGGGACCCTGGTTTCCCTGAGTTGGAGGACCCTGGCAACTACAGGTCTGCCAGTCTCACGTCAGTGCCTAGAAAATTATGGAGAAGATAATCCTTGAAGTTATTGAAACACACCTGAGGGACAATGTATTCATAGGTCACAGCCAGCATGGGCTCACAAGGGGTATGTCCTGCTTAACAAATTTAATTTCATTTTATTATAAGATCACCTATCTAGTCAATCAAGGGGCTTAATAAGCCCTGTGTAGGGCTTAAAGAGTTGTGGTAAAAGGGGTTGCAGCAGGCTGGCAGCAAAGTCACCAGTGGGGTCCCCCAACGCTTCATTTCAGGGCCAGTTTTTTTCAATGTTTTCATAAGTGGTTTGGATGTAGGACTAGAAGGTGTTTTGAGCAAATTTGCTTATGTTACTAAACTTGGAGGAGTCGTTGACTGTGTCGAGGGTGGAAAGGCCTTGCAGAGAGATGAGAGCTGGGCAATCACCAACCGCATGAAGTTTAACAAAAGCAAGTGCCGGGTCCTGCACCTGGGAAGGGGCAACCCAAGCCCCACAGAGAGGGATCTGGGGGTTTTGGCTGATAGCAAGCTGAATATGAGCCAGCAGTGTGCCCTGGCAGCCAGGAGGGCCAACCATATCCTGGGGTGCATCAAGCACGGCATTGGTAGTCAGTCGAGGGAAGTGATTGTCCCACTCTACTCTGCACTGGTGTGGCCTAATCTCATGTACTGTATGGAGTTTTGGGCACCACAATACAAAAAGGACATGAAACTATTGGAGAGTGTCCAGAGAAGGGCTACAAAGATGGTGAAGGGCCTAGAGAGGAAGACACATGAGGAGCAGCTGAGGTCACTTGGTTTGTTCAGCCTGGAAAAGAGGAGGTTGATGGAAGACCTCATCACAGTCTACAGCTTCCTCATGACCAGGAGCAGAAGGGCAGTCACCGATTTCTTCTCTCTGGTGACCGGTGATAGGACCCAAGGGAATGGAGTCAAGCTGTGACAGGGAAGGTTCAGGTTGGATATCAGGAAAAAGTTTCTCACTGAGAGGGTGGTCGCGCACTGGAACAGGCTCCCCAGGGAAGTGGTCATGGCACTGAGCCTGCCAGAGTTTAAGGTTCTGGACTGTGCTCTCTGTTTGGTCTGAATTCTGATTTTTGGGTAGACCTGTATGGTGCCAGGAGCTGGACTCGATGGTCTATGTGGATCCCCTCCAACTCAGGATATTCTATGATTCCATGATAGTCCAACCAGTTTTTTGCGTACCTAGTAGTCCAACCATCCAGTTCATATCTCTAATTCTATTACAGGAATCAGCGTCAAAAACCTTGCTAAACTCAAGGCAAGTAAGATCCAACAATCACCCCCCTTGCCCCTGGAGAAAGTAGTTCCTGCTTGGAGCTTGTCATCTCACCACAAGAAACAGTCACAGTGATTGAGCAGAACCTGCCCATAGCAGATACATACTGTTTTTTTCCCAGTAAACTTCTCATCCTTCCTGCACCAGGAGAGAGCTGACAGGAGGATTTGCTCTGTTGTCTTTCCAGAGACTGAGGTTAGGATGACTGGCATGTCATTCCCCAAGTTCTCCTTCTTGTTCTTGAGGATATGGGTGACACTTGCCACCTTCTAGTCCTCAGGAACCTCTTCCAACTGCCATGAGTTTTCAAATTTGACATAAGGGGGGTGTCTAGGTGAGAAGTGTGTGTTCTCTAACTCAACAATCTTTAACCGTGAGTAATACTTCACTTTTCCAGACTCTCTCTACTGCTAGACATAGGGACGGACGGTGGAGGCCTGAGAGCAGGCCTTGACAGTAAAATCTAAGGCAAAGAACGTGTTGATATCTCAACCTTTTCCAGCCTCCTCATCACTAGGTCACCTCTCTGGTTCAGCAGTGGGCCTACATTCTCCTTGGTCTACCTTTTGCTTCTGCACCTGTTCCTCTTGAAAGATCTTTCTGTTGTCCTTTACATCCCTGCAGGCCCAAGCGATGTTTCAGCATTCCTCTTTGGCAGACTGTCCCTGATTTAACCTCCCATGTCATTCCTTTTTTTTCTGTTGAACCCTGTTTCCCTATTTGGCCAAACAAGCCTCACAGTACTCCTGCATATTTTGAGAAGGTACTTTTATTTTTGATACTTCTCTAAAATTTTCATTAAATCTTTATTTTTAAAATCATACATCCTTTGTTCTGTTAATGTTATATAATGACAGAATTATGCTTTTTAAATATTAGAAATTAAATGTTTTCATGTGAGTCAGACATTGTAGGCATCTTATATAAACTATAAGGAGACATATGCA
>NW_026109767.1:0-27079 GCF_013377495.2 Cygnus atratus
AAAGTGAGAAAATATAAAATGAACTGAAACATGACTAGAAACGTCTGTTTCCCACTCTGTACAAAGTCTTGGGGTAAGCTGGAAGGGATCCAACTGGTTTTAGCAGAGGAAGGGTATTTGGGAATAACGTGTTGATGGAAATTTCTGTAAGAACCTCTGGATGGGATTTTGCATTCATATTCAAATGCAAATATATATAGTGGGTACATAGTGTGGTTTTGTTTTATTTCCAAAGTATTTCTTTCTTGGAACAGAAACCTTGACGTGGAATTGCATTTTTCCACTAATGACAAAGCAGGCCCCTTGTTTCCAGGGCTCTTGACCCAACCAGTTTAGCAAATTAATATTGTAGCTTTCTCAGAATGACCTTTTTCTGTGAAATTAACACATTCCTATGAATCATCAGTGCCCACGTTTGACAGATGTCAGTAACTGGCAAAAACATGACCACTCAGGTAACGGAAAGCTGATCACCTAACAAACGGGCTCACCAAACTGTAAAAGGAACAGCTGCCTGAGGGATGTATTTTCTTTTCACTGTCTATCACTTGTGGTGATTCTCCTTAAAAAGAAAATAGAGGGAAAGAAGCTTAAGAATGTAATTTAGTTTTTTTGTTTGTTTGTTTTTTAATGTTTTACCAGTGAGTAAAAAATATATATTTATCGACTTGTAATACAGCCTGCATTGAGCTCATTGATGAAGCTGGGTGGTTGGGAAGGATGGTGCTGCTTCTCAAGCTTTTGGAGATGCTGGTTACCTGATCTGCCACTGATCCATAGCCCTACATGCTGTCATCATATGTGGTCCTTACCAATGGATGCCAGTACCTTTCTCCCTCCCCCAGATCTCACATCTGTTTCAGTCCTTGCCTCCATCAGTAAGAGGAGAGCTAATCTAAAAATGAGCATAGGGGATGATGTGAACAACCAACGTGAGAGTCACTTAAACAAATGGATTTGTAAAACTCAAATGTTCTAAGCCTGTCCAACCCAGGACTGTGATTTGAATTAAACATAAGGTAACTTCTTTCACTGAATCGATAAGTGCAAATAACATAGCTTGCAACCATGTTTTATTTCCCAGACAGAAATGGTTCTTAACAGCTTTCTGAAGGCTATGCTTCAGCCACCTGCTGCTAAAGTTGTTTTCTTTTTCCTAGATATTTGACTTTCTACAGAATTAGAACAGACAACTATGCATTCAGCATGCTTGTGCATACTTGGGGCTAGAATTTGTAGATGTTTGAGAGGCGTATTTTCTAATGAGCATTATAACGTTCTACAAACTTCCTTTTAGTGAGTATAAATGATAGGGATAGATGGAGGAGTGATGGTACTGTTGAATTATTTTTTTTGCTCATCCTCACTTAACTCTATCTGGGACGAGATGTTTTGGAGACAAAGGTAGTCCTTCCTGTTACTGAGAAATGCCCGTTTGCTGCTTAGTCATGAACCTCTTTTTTGCTTCCCTAATAACAGTTTTCACTGCAGGATCCTGTGCTCTTACTATCCTTCTCTGATATGTGCCCTCTGATATTTGGTTTGCTACAGGGACTTTAGAGCATGTCTTTTGCAGTACTTGTTTCCATTTTGCAAATATGCTGAAGTACATTGTAATACCAGTTGATTTTTGCAGCTGGCATATGATGTATTTTAGTCCCAACAGGAGAGTGACTTAAACACAGACACTGAGAACAGCTGTTTACAGTGAAATCCCGTTTCCCAGTTGGTTTGCTCTGAGCACAGAGGAGTTCCCTAGGAAAAAAAAATACATAACCTCTGCTTTTACTTTTGTTTAGAATATTCTCCTTCCTAAAGTTGTAAGCTCCGGACCAAGGCTCCACATTTGCTGTTTCCACAACTCTCCTCCAGCAAAGCTAACCTTGATGAAAATTCCCTCCATTAGGAGATTTTTCCTTTTCTGCTATTGCTTTCACTCTCTCCATGCCACCAAGTAGTATGCTTCGTCTGTCCCTCCCCTTGGTGCCCGGTATTAGCAAAATTGTTAGGAACCAACAGTGAGATGTGATACTCTCCAATATTAGAGATCATTACAATTTTATGGGATCTACTTTTCTGTTCCAATACTGTCATATATTACAGATCACTCCCACTTCTCAGTCTATTTCTCTGTACAATTGATCAATACTTAAGTAGCTAGCATGTAAATGACAGAGCAAAGGAATTTAAGATATTTTATTTTGAAATATTCTTTCTGAGCCTAACATGCAGAATAGGAAAGTGAAAAACCTGAATTCGTATGAATCAGCATACTCTCTGGATGCTAATTTAAACAAGATGAGGATCTTGGGTGCCATATAGTTTCTGATTTTTAAGTTTGTGTCTTAGAGAACCTCTGCAGTTATGCATTAAAGCTGTTGTATGGACAGCAGGCAAACTGCATATATTAACATGTTGTTGTTAAATCTAAACCATTTTTTTTTTGTAGAAGCACTTAAGGGGAGAGAAAACATCCAAAACCTAGTCCAAATTGAGTCTTTACAACAAAACAAAAATAAAAAGTAAAAGCCTGATGAACTGAACATGTTTTTATTGTTATTAAAAAGAATGTGGATCTGGACTGACAGCTTGTAAACTAAGATGCAACTTGATCTGATTTCAAATGGCCAAAATGTTGTACTATCCTCAAAACATCCCATGGAAATCATGATGTTTTGTTGTTAAATGATTAAATACTCAGGGGCTTGATTTGTCTTCTCAGTAAAAGGAGATTACGCCTCAGAAGAAATTCCTATTTTTTTATGTGGTTACCTTGTGAATTAGCTGTTAAAAGCAAAAGAAAACAAGCTGTATCTCAGCAGCCATGCAAACAAATGTATGCTTGGGTGATCTAGCTACATTTTGCTCCTCATGCTCTCCACTGTTTGCTCCTTTTTTTCCCTGATAACACAGCCAGCCCAACCTTCTTTCCCACTCTACCCTACATGTTCTTATATCCCCATTTCTCTTTCTCTTCAGTCTTTGACGTGGTTGTCTGAGGATTTACCTGGGTACTGTGGAACAAGTGCAGTTTATCAGAGATGCAACTATGTTTTCTTTTTAAACAACAGCTTTTTCATAAACATTCCTTCCAGCCTAGCTACTAGTGGTTTAATCAACAATAAGGGCAATAAAACAACTCTTTATTTACACTGGACTGACTCTTTCTTGAGTATAATAAGACAGACTTTGGCAGGTGCAACTTCATAGATAATTTATAAAAGCCCAATGGACATTTATGACTCCCCTACTAGTAATTATATGTGTTCATAAAGTATCTTTTAATAGAGGTGGATACATGTACACAAGTGATTGTAAAGCTAAATGAACAAGACATATAAGAAAATCTGACAGAATGATTCAGTAGGGAAAGTATAACCAAGGGGAAGAAGGATGGTTATTTATATATAAAAAACACATCAATATGATATTTAGGTTGCCCTGGCAGAGGAGTGAACCAAGAGCTACTATTATTTCTCAGCAAATGATACTAGACATCTCTGCTGGCTCTCAAGCCAGCTCCCAAGGTCTGTATACAGAGATTGGACAGGAGATACTTAAGTAACAATTACCACCGAGTGAGTGAATAAGTGTACAGCATAACCAAATGCTTAATTTTTGACAGAAAAGCAATATCTCCTTAAATACCATGTCTGTCATTCCACAGAAATGAACACTATATTGTATAAAAATTATACTTTTTTTTTCTCTAAATTATTTTTTACAAGTATTCTTTAACATTCCCTAAACCAAACTGTTTATAAAAGTGGCAGTGGAAAAGCTACATCCATTAAGTTTATCTGAAAAATAAAAAGAACCATGCTGTTACTTATGGAAGTGAAAAATAGCTGACCGTCACTTCCGGCTCTTGGTGGTTTTACTGAGATATTTTCTGTGATAGAGGGGAATGTACAACCATAAAACTCCTGGAAATTAAAAATAACTCCATAAATAGGTAATATCAAATTACCAATTTTCAACCAAAGGAATGTGGATGCATTGAGAGGGCTACAGCTAACATGTAACATTGATTCATTGAGAGAATACCTGAGGGCAAAATTCACAATCCTGTGTGCAAAATGTAGATGCTCACTCAACAGTTCAGTTCATTACCTTGGTTCTTGTTCCCTCAAGAAATGTCAATGTCTTTTAGCTAGGTCCACGTGTAATGGATGTCACAAACTTAAATGTTGAAGTGCTAGGTAAAAGTTACAGTTTTCAAAGTGATGCTAGTCCAGTTTTAATGCAAGTATGTAAATCAACTCATAGGAGCCAAAATATTTTAATCTGTGATTTTTTTGGGGGGTGTTTTATTTTGGCGGACCTTTTCTTTGTCCTCCTCCTCCTTTAAGAACTTTGTCTTTGGTTTCAAGAAAATCAGATTCAGGCCCAGTTTTTGCTGCAGTTCTAGCTGCTTTGTTTGGGGAAATTGCAATACCCCTATTTCAACACAATTCTTAGGTTTCACCCTAAGGTCTCAGCTAACATTCTTCCCATACACACAGATGTACCACTCTCAGGTGGGGGTAGAAAGGAGAGGAAGAAAAGAAGGATTGTGAGGCTGAAATGGCCAGAGGGTGCAAACTGTAGATACTACTATAGAAAGTAAGGATGGGATCAATGCCATTACCTAATACATGAACACCCAGAACTGAAATTCAGACTGTGAGCCATGTGTTTCATCTGTGTTTGCTGGAGTGGGGAGGGGGAAGGGCAAGGAAGAATGAGCATCATGCTGTGAATCACATATATGATTTTATATTTACAAATATATCAGATATAAAATATTAATTAAATTCTTATCCTGTAAGAAAACTGGAATCTGAACTTGAACACAATGTTTAGTAAACAAGTGTAATCTTCCTAAGAGCACAGGTTATACTAACCAAAAATTAATTTCTCTCAGACTCTTCAGATATTTCTAGCTTTGAAGCTATGAAGATGGGTGGTAGAGATAACAGATGTGAAAATCTCGCACATTTATATCTAATTTAGAATTAGATTAGTTATACATGTTTATGTGAAATTTTACTTCATTATTGCTTCAAAAGTTCCATGGATACCAAAGCAATCCTTCTAAAACAGAATACGCAACTCAAAGTAACACATATTTGGGCCTGACTTTAAAACTGGGTGAGCTTTGCAGTCCTAAGTTATACTTCAAACACAAAAACAAATAATGGATGTCTTGAGCTACTTTGTGCTGGAGATACCTGTGCAGATTTAACCTGCCTCATGGTGGGGAGAACAGCATAGGTGAAAGATATCTCTTTTGGGATTCTGGTGGCAAAGCGCAAGTAAAAGTCTGTGTGATCTTTAATAATCACCAATAACCTGCTTTTGCATTGTGCAAGTGTGTGAATTCAGCAAGGTAAGTATCCCGTTTGTGCTTAAAGCTGTGTTCTGAGCTTGTTTAAAGGAAAAGTTAAGAGAAAGAGAGCTCCTAACTAGGACTTGAGGGACACTGAAACATCTTTTTTTGTCTACTACTTTCTGGGAAGTACAAGACAGAAAACTAGATCTTCATCATGAACGAGAGATACTATTTTTCATCTCTTGCATGATGAAGGATTTCTAAAGTAAAAGTTCAGAGCAATCAGAGATCAGGAAGACTTCTGCGAAGACATTTGCATTCCCATCCCCTTCCATCACCACGACTAAGAACAGGAAGAGAAAGGAATATAACACAGAATGATCCTAACTATGAGCTGATCTTGTCTGGAAAAAGTAAAGGACTTGTCAGCAGTCCTCCACTTATCTTTCTTCTTTTCAATGTTGTTTCAGGCCATTTCAGACACAAGGATGTCTGGTTGATTTTGCCCAAACAATAGGTTAGAGTTGTGAACAGTTCTCTTCATGTTATCTGTCAGGATACATCTCTGTGGTTCAGTGCAGGCACTTGTTAGTTGCATCCACTCTGACCTTAGGTTAAATAGCTTCCAGACGGGCACTGGCTCATGCTCTGCCAGTTTGGAGCATAGACAGCACTTGTGTGTGACTCCCTGTGATGTTCTCAGTGGACATACCCTCCAATATGAATGAATACTTTAGATGTCAAAAACATGAAAGAAATTGCCTTTCTTCAGGGTGTGTAGGGATAGTGAGTAGGCACCATCCCAAAAGCATGTAAATTCTGGAGAGGCACTTAATGCCATATGGCAGAACTCCAGTTGGGTGTGATCCCGTTACATAAGGGAGCAAGACGAGATTTCAAACAACCTGTGCCTGGCCTTTGTTTTTATTTTCTTTCCTGGTGTGTCTTTTTTGTTCTCAGCCCCTTCCTTCTTAAGAGAATGAAAGACTTGGTACTGTTTTGCTGTTGTCTATTGAATTTCCAGGAGCCTGTCTTGTCTCAGTTTTATAGGTGAGCCAGTCAAGGAGCAAAAATGCCACCACATGGTTTTAATGACTGACTGAGACGCTTCAGGAATGAACCTCACTCAAGTAAAGTAGCTCATAAACAACTGCCTGGATGAAACATGCTCTCACCAAGCATCTGTCAGGCAATATATGAATGGCAGATCAACTCATACATATCACACCATCTTCCTGTGGGCTATACACAGTCAGCAGAAGGGGCTAAATTCAAGGAATAGTCTGCAATAAATAATTTGCTCTTAGGTAGAATCTTTTCTTCTCCATCCAATTTTCTTCTGGTTTCTGCTCAGCACTTCTGGGCAGACTATTTTCCCAGAGGACTTCGTCAATTGCCATAGGCGGCTGTTGAGAAATAAAGTTCAGTCATAGTCTCTAGTGTAATGTAGAAAGTGAAAGCATTAATTAAAAAAAAAAAAAAAAAGATGGGCAAGCTAATACTTACAGCCCTGTGAACAGACCCCAGGCAGCACAGAGCTGATTCTTCTGGTTCATTTCTCCTTCATACTTGGGCATTTATGCTGAGTCAGATAGATGAAACTATGCCTAGAGCAACACTCTTCAAATGCTTTTTTTGATGTGCAGAACACCTGTCCCCTATCCCTCCCATTTCGTTTAAAAAAGTATGTCTCATAATGTCATTTCTGTCTCTTTCTCTGGAGAAATGCATTCAAATCCATTGATTTTTAACAACAACAACAACAGCTCTTCATGGAGATGATAATTGTCTAAATAGAGGTGCCTTTAGGGTATTTAAGTGGCTTTAAAGTTTTACATTTCAATATGGTTCTGCTTGCTTTTTTAATAACAACTCTCAGACAGTAAACCAGCAAGACATGCTCCAACCCTGTACAGCAATTCTCATTGTCCAGAAAACAAGAAAGTAGCCAACAGTTTATATTCTAAAGGGAATATTCTAAAAGGAATAAAAGAATAAAGGAATATTCTAAAGTTTATATTCTAAAGGGAAAGAAATAAAGTCTTGGACAATTTAGGAAAATCAGGAAATTCTCTCCTAACATTTGACATTTTAGTGGTTAGGTTAACTGTGGTATATATTCCTGTATCTCCTCATCAGAGATGCTATTGCAAAAGGATCTCATTATCCATAGAATAATGTCCAGCTTAAAAAAAAAAAAAAATCCAATGAATTCTTTACTTCGAATATTTCTTGCAACACAAAGTTCACCACCTAAGAGATTAAATTGCTCTATTCTTTTCAGTTTCATTCTCTTGTTCTTTTGTCTAAGAAAAGGTTTACCTGGTTTATTTTCTATAAGCCATTAGTCATTAAATATTACTGTCACCTTTGTTCTTCCTAAATGAGCCATCTTCACTCTCCTCCTACAAAAGTCTTTTTGTGTCTGTTACCCATGTCCCCACTTCTCATGTACCTTTTCTCAATAATTTGCTTGGCATAGTGGGTCACCACTGTATGCCAAGAAGTGGGTTTTCTTTTTATTGTCTTTTTATTTGGGGGGGGGGGGGGGGGTGATGTCTGAATCATCTTCTAGAACAACCAGAAATAATTTAGAAGTCAACAGCGTGCACAAGTAGGTCAAATTCTTTGTTGCAATTTGTGTTACCTTGCATTTTATGTGTTGTTGTGTTCTCTGTTCACCCAGCTTTATTGGATCCCACTGGAGTACCATAGTCTCTCTAGTCTTAATTATCCTGCATAACTTTGTGGCATCTGCAGGTTTTTGCCACCTTGCAACTCTCATGGATCTCTCCATGGTTCATCTGAACAAACCTACCTCACCGTGGGACTTTGAGGCAGCTACTGACAACTTTTGACACACTTTAATTTGACCATTATTCCTTCCCTTTAATTTCTGCCTCACAGCCAGTTTCTATCCAGTGGCGGACTTTAGTTCTGATTTTGTGTTTCCCACTGTACCTGTAAGACATAGAGAGGTATTCAATCCTTTAGTGCCTCCCTGTATGGCAGCTAATTTTCTCTTGTCATATAAGCTATAGATACGAGGCCACCTGCAGCTGTTCCTGACTCCTGCAGGGCAGTAGGCTTGGCCTCCTTCCCAAGGCAAATCCTTCCCCTAAATTCCATGGTCCCTCTAGGAAGCCCATGAGCAGCACAGAGTTGCACAAAACAGTAACACGAAGCTGCCCTTGCCAGTGGTGGAGGAAGGCGTGCCTCCAGAGCATCCCAAAAGCCAGCAAACAAAGCAGTGTTATCTCAGGCAGTCTCATCACTCGAGGGACTGCAGTAGCATCGCAGTAATTTCACCACACAAATAGAGATGTCTCACAGATCTAGACTCTCTCTAAATAAGGGCCATTCATAATTCATTGCTGGCTGGTCTAACAGTAGTGGTCATTATGATGAAGCAGTTTGCGGGAAAACGGAATCATAGAAAGCTGTAGTGACTTGATAAATATTAATAAGTTAGTATCACACGGGGCATAACTCATCTTACACACTTCTGTCAGCTCTAAAACAGTGCCTGTGCCTGCCCTTAGATTGAGGAGCATGGGTAGTTGCACAGGCCTTAAAGTATACTTCTAATTCAAGCTGGCAAGGGTGATGGAAAGCACTCTCCAGAGGGCAGAGCCTGGAGCCTTGAAATGCAGTTATTACTTAGCATATAATTAATTAGTACTTAGTGTTCCTTGAATGACAGTGAGTTTTTAACACTTACAAGCACCACACTGCTCAGGAGCTCTCTGGATCAAGGCTTTGCTGTCTTGTAGCTAGAGGATTTTGCTTCTTGCTGAAGCAATTTTTGACCAGTTTTGCTTTCACGCTCTGTCTCTAGCAGAGCACAAGGGCTACAAACAGTGCAGAAAACAAGATCTCCAAGACCTAACCGGAAATACTGCTTCCCTTCCTTCACCCAATGGAACTAAAAATAAAAAAAGGTGACATTCATTTCTACTGATGTAAGTATTTGCAAATCCGTATATTTGTGAAACTTTAATTTCAGGCCTAAGTTGACCTGACATGTCTTTTTAAGGAGCTTGCCCAAGGCCACGTAGTGACTCTGTGTCAGCCAGAATTAGACCTCAGGAATTGTTGCCTTTCAGTCCACTAGACCAAGCTGCCTCTCACACTGCCATCGTGGCTCTCCAGGCCAGATCAGTTTGATTGGTTTCTACATAGGGCTGATCTTTAAAAACATGCATATCCAAATGGCTTGAGAAACCAAAATAATAACTTTCCATACCCACAGAGGGCACTGCCTTTTGACTTTTTCTGTGGTAGAATTAAATCACACCTGTGCCGTATGCTTAAAAAGAATATATATACATATATGTATATATATATTTTTAAAGGCCATTTAGAGCTCCAGAACAGTTGGTCCACTGCATCTACTCAGCAGTTCACGTTAACATTTGGACAGGATTGCTCTTTGCCATTTGGCTGACTCCATAAGTGATGCAAGTGGAATTCATTTAAAACTTGAGCACTGTTTCTTCATTATCACTTCTGGCATCCCTAGACTACAAAACTTATTACCCAGAGATGATATTCTCTCCTTTCTCCTTGTATCAAGGGCTATGCAAACAAGATGGCACATGTGTTCCTGACTATGTCATGTACCTTAAGGTGCAGTGGAAATCTGTTTCCAGTTAAGGTCCAGCTCCAGCATTTGGCTTCTTCCTTAGTACAAAAGAAGTATTGAAACCACTAGTTGAAGGTCTGACACTAATGCAGTTTACAAAGCAAGATAGATTACGTGTATTTCTTTGGGTCTGCTCTGGGAAACTGCTGCTTATAGGATTTTTTCAAGATTCAAACCCTTTAAAACCTTCACTGTACAGACATGGACTAAGTAGAAGGCCATCGCAGCTCCTTTTATGAAGTTACAGGAAGTTTACCAGCCTTCAGATTTTAGTGATGTATGCACCGTAGCTGTGGGAGAATTTCTTACCATCTGCAGGTAATGACAATAAAGTCTTGCACTGATACAGTGCCTTTCACCTGTGGATATCAAAAGGCTCTCTAAACATTAACTAGTTAAGTGACACTGTTCCAGTGAGATACACCCTTCTGACTTGTGTGGTTTGGGTGGCTGTTATTAGTCTAAGAGCTCTGAAAAAGCTGTCAGCCATGGGCTTGCAAGGCAAAGATAATGTCAGGCAAAAATATGTGGTATTTTTGGAGCCCGCAGACTGGGACAGTTTAAGTAGGGAGGAATACTTTAGTGCCATTTTTATGCATTTTGATGGTGTTCTTAAAAACCCTTTATTGGCATAAAATCTGAATAGCCATGGAAGAGGAGATAAACATACGTCTAAGGATAGATGAAAGCAGTGCTTTTTGTAGGGTAGGGAGTATAAGAAAGTATAAGAAAGTATTGATGTTGAGTCAAGGTAAAAAAAGTAACCATACAAGTCCCATATCAGACACAAAACCTTTGATTGCTTATGGTATCATTCCAGCAAGCACCTGAAAGTTGAGATTGCTTTTGGAGCTTTTATCATCCTCCTGATAGATTCTAAAAACATTCTGACCTTAGATGGATTATTTTTATCTGAAAAACATGATGAAATCCTTTTGGCTACTGTTTTCATGCTGGGCATATGAGTTTCAGTGCTGCCTGTGCTCTGGTAGCCAAGTTCTAGCCTACCTCTCGGAGCGTCAAGGGGATGAACTTTCCCTTCTAGCAGTTCAGCCTTTGCTGAGGCCAGGCTTTACAGAAGAAGGAAGGAAAGGCTGAATCACCTCCCAAAAGAGACTTGGTGTCTGGCAGAGTCCAGCACAGGTAACTCTGAAGTGTTCAGTCTGTACAATGGGGAATGCTTACACCTTGTGGCATAGCTTTTTCCTTTGCTGTGAACTGATGAATTTTTTAGGCAAAGCCCATAGGATTCCATCATCAGTAACGCAGTACTAACTTGCAAAGGCAGCTATTTTGTGTTCTCTGATGCCCTCATTTTGCAATGAGCTTTGCGCAAGCAAGAGCTCTTCTCCTGAGCTAGAAACTACACTCCCTTCTTAGGCCAAGCAAGGTGAAGCTCACTGTGGGATTGCAGCCCTGGTTGTCTCCTTTCTGCAGCTGCCAGCCACGTTGCAGTGGAAGCACTGCCTGATTCTGGGCTGAACTCTGGCCCAGCACCTTTACAGAGGTAGCCCAGAAGAGAAGGACAGGCAATGTAACCATCTATTCACGTATAACTTTCTGTCAAATTCCTTTGCAATTTTTGCTCAAATAGAGGTGTGCGGTTTTTTTATTCTTTTAAAGAAAGCACACAATCAATAGTGGGCATGGTTTAGGACAGTCTCATGTTTTTGTGTTTAGGAGATAGATTGTGCAAGATCTAGAAGCAAAGAATTGTGAATATGCATGAGGAACAGTGTTAGAATCCAGCCAAGCTCAACAGTGAAGTGTTCTGTTATTAAACCAGGTCACCTTAATTTGAATCAATGGACTTGCTCTACTTCTAAGCATACAAAAAATAGCATTGACTTCAGTGGGACAGCTTGAATCCTTAATGTTAAGGATGAGTTAGAATCTGTGGGAGGGGGGAGTGTGGGTATCACCTCACTTTCTCCATATCAGTACCACTTTAAAGATGAAAGAAACAGTGGATGCTACTAGCTGTTGTGTCCATAAGGGAGAAGAAGTTACCAGTCCCTTCTTGAAAAAAATAGTAAATCCACGATTCCTTTACTGTGTGAACCCATCACAAAAACACAGAATCATAGAATATCCCGAGTTGGAAGGGACCCAACTCCTGGGTCTGAGAGCCTTGTCCAAACATTTCTTGAACTCCAGCAGGCTGGGTGCTGTGACCACTGCCCTGGGGAGCCTGTCCCAGTGCCCGACCACTCTCTGGGTGCAGGACCTTTCCTTAACACCCTGCCTGACCCTTCCCTGTCCCAGCCCCATGCCGTTCCCTCGGGTCCTGTCGCTGTCCCCAGAGAGCAGAGCTCAGCGCCTGCCCCTCCGCTCCCCTCGTGAGGGAGCTGCAGGCCGCCATGAGGCCTCCCCTCAGCCTCCTCTGCTCTGGGCCGAACAAGCCAAGGGACCTCAGCCACTCCTCATACGTCTTCCCTTCCAGACCTGCCACCGTCTTCATAGCCCTCTTTTAACATCATAATAAACACCCAACACCTAACCTGAAGAGAACATAAGTCCTAGATAAAGTGAGTTTATAATTATCATTTCATTGTTTAATTGCTATCATGGCCCAAGGACTCGTACCATTTCAGAAGAGGCACAGGTGGCAGTCAAGGTAGAGGCAAGATAAAATGTTTGTGTGTTGTGATTTTCACACATAAACTTAAAAATCAGTGTTAAATATGTTTTGATATTACCAAGTAATGCATGGATCTTCTTTTAAAATATTCTCCCTAGAACTGGTGTCTGTTTCTGGCTGATCTTGCTTGGGATGGAATCTCTCTTGTTCTCTCGGACCCTGCGGGAGCCCCCGTGCTAAATGGGGAACTTACAGGCAAGAGGGGGCTTATGCAGAGTATTAGTGTTACTTCTCAGGAGCAAAGAAAAGGCTGTAAGGAGCACTCTTACCCCCTTGCTGTGCTCAGCTGGAAGAGCTGCTCACCATTACTTTGAAAAGCAGAGAGCAGAGGGTGGCCATCAGTTAGTTGCAGATGATCAGAGCTAGTCATCCACCCTCAGTGGATTGTTTCAGGTTTAGAAGAAAATGGTGCCCTGAAGTTCTGGTTAAATTTCTGTCAAAGTCTACCTTTTATCTCCTTTGCCCCACATTTGTTAATTACCATACTCCATATAATGACAACAAGTTGTGGGGAAGGAGAAGAAATGTTTTACATAGAGAGATTGTTTTCTATCTTTTATTTGTTCATACAGGTACCATTTACACACATACAATGCTAATGCACATACAATTCTTGCTGTAACAGCAACATAGCTCATTTCTCATGGAAATGTATACTCTTTCAATCTTTAAAGATAAGCCCAACGCCAACTTTAAATATGCCAGAAACATCACATTCTTGAAGGAGGAGGAGAGAGTCACAACAAATTTTCAGTGCCACATTGTGCTTCATCCCAAGTGTTGGCTGCCTTTTATTGTTGAATTTAGCAACAAAAGGAAATAGCATTTGTGTATCATGTGATAAACTAGCATACTGTAGGGCAAGCCGGTCCTACTTCAGTCCTATAGACAGACATTAATGCTCTTGTAGAATTACTGATACTGATGGCTGATGAATATTCTTTTTACCCATTTTCTTCTGTAAATATTTTAGAAAGAAAAAAAAAAAAGGAAGCCATAGTGAGAACAAATGAAGTATTTCTTTACTAAAAATCCTTCTGCACATTCCTCCTCCCACTCTGGATACACAAAGAATTTGAGAAAGGATTCTGGTTTTGACTTTGGTCCAAGGACAAGCCTCAGGTGTTGTAAGGCTCCTCAGCATCACCCGTCGCTCAGCTGGTGCGAAGCTTTCAGACTGGCTCAGGCAAGCACTTGCAGTCAGGCAGAGCATGCACACTGCCAGTGCCCCCGTGCAGGGTGCTGCTGCAACAGGGTCAGGACAGCTGAGCACTGGCTCAGTGAGGTCCTAGGACGTGTATGCGAGAGATTCAGGTGGGTGTGAAGCATGTCCCAGAGATGCTGTAGAAGTTCAGGGTGGTTTGCTGGACATGTGGGTGTCTGTCAAATAATCCATTGCTGCTGTTTGGGGGTGGGAGGTTTAGAAGAGAATGTATTTTCAGAAATACTAGATTTGAGGTCAAATAATGGCATGTCACTGACCTTCTAGGTGAACTGCAATCTTTCTACAATGTTACCTATGCTGAGCAATTCTTCCTCTAGATACAGAAACAAATAAAACAAGCACAAAAAAAGCCCTGCCACATACACACCCACAAACCACGATTTTGCTTAATGAGAGCAGTATTTGCACTAGAAACTCACTCTCAGCCACCCTCCTAAGTGCTGCCATCATTTAGTGTAAATGGTTTCATAACAGCTTGGAACAAAAATGATTTCAAGTCAGGAATGTGTCATTCGGAGCAAATGCAGAGAGAGGTTCAAGTGACTATCATATGTGAATCACTTTGAATTTAGCAGACTACAGAATATAATTACCTCAATTTATTGTGTTTCTGAACATTTCTTTGTGTGTAAAGGTGTTTTTCAGTTTTTAAAATCCTTTTGGTGGACACAGATTGAGATAAATTCCAACGGAGTGGAAGAAATACCCATATTTCCACATTTAATGTCATTAATTGCTTTAAGTAGCTCAGTACAATGATGCTTTGTATTCCTGCAGTTTGTGTTTAAAGTAAATGCCAAAGACTAGATAAAGGGACATGATTAACACAGATAAATTACAGGGAACACCTTTTCTCTGAGCAGTTTCAGCCACCTCATTTTCAGCCTGTGTTATGCCTAATTGTTAAACAAGGAGCACGCTTTTACATTAGTGACTGAATAGCCTTTTCTAGGTAAACTTTGTCCTAGGAAACAGAGGAAAAAGTCAGTGTCCTCATTGCTTAGTAGTCCTTCTGCCTTCACATCCTTCATACCTAAAGGCTCTGTTTCCAGTTCGGTAAAGAAAAACTTCAGTATTCCTACCTTTCCACCAGTGATGTTATTTCAAAGGTTAGAGGAAGGGAGAAGATTTGCATAAAAGAACCCTTAAAAAGTAATGGAAAAAAGTGACTCACTCCCTTCCTCCAGACTCTTGCAATACTCAAATTTGAGGAGAACTCAAAATGAGTTTTTTTCTGGCAGTGCAACCAACACTTTGAGGAAACACAGGTCTGCTACAGGAAAACAGTGAGACATAAAGTGTATGAGCATCTGGCGGTTTGTACAGTCAGCCTGGAGGGAACTTTTTCTTTTATCAGCCCTAGGGCTGCACTATACACCACCCAGGTGTACTTCCTACAGCATGTTAGAAGTGGACGATATTGCCCTCATTACATGCTTGATGTCTGAAAACTAGAAATGTTCTGTTTCAAAAAGCTGGTGTGCTCACGTGGTTGGGAACGCTTCAGAGGCTCCGCATCTACAAGATGGGAGTACAAGATGAGCTTTTCTTCCCGTGAATACAAAGATGGGCTGCCATGGGGTGTAGCCCAGTTGGGTTTTTTTTCTTCTGGCAGGAGGACTATAGGGTAGGAAACCAAGCCAGATGCACCAAAGCTGTCTGCCACTGTGTGGTACAGTTGTGCTGTTCAGAAGCTTTAAGTAAACCAATTCTTTCCAATGAACTTCGCTATTGATCCAGGGCAGTAAATATAGGAGTCCGTACTTATTTAATCACATGGAGAGTCATTAACATTTTAAGCATCTCTGTTAACCTGGAACAGCCAGGAAACCCTGACTGCCAGATTGCCTGTAGGTAGCAGAGAAGCAAGCATATTGGTGATTACCACGTTTCTGGCTACACTTCTCTCACTTTCCATTAGGGGAAACATGACCAGCAATCTCTTCTGCCAAAATGTGTCCTTACACCTGCCTCTGTCCAGAATATGTCTCACTTCATGCACACGGATTACAAATGAACAAACACTGTGAGTCCTGGTGTTTCAGTAAATGAGGGTGAAGGGAAGCACTGCCATGCTGTGGCGTCTGCAGATTCTGGTTTGCCGGTTCCCATTTCCATCAGGCAGGATGAAGGTTATCATCCAGTTCCTGGGGTCCTCGTTAATGGCTTCTGCACTGGGCAGCAGGAGGCAGTGAGGAAGCTAAAGAGTGAGTGCTGGCCTTTGCATTTTTGCTACTACGATGCAGTTCCTTAGGCTAGCACCAGCCACTGAGAGACAAACTCAGACCAGCACACAGATAGAGCCAGCCTATTTTTCTCCATTTTTAGGTACCATTCATCCCCCTTCAAAAGCCCTTCCTTAGTGCACTGTAGTACACTTAGTGTACCTAGATATATTAAGCCTACAGCCCAGTAGTCCTCTGTGAGAAAACAAAACAGACTGTGCTGTTGCTGCCCCTCTAAGGTCTGCTTTCATAGATTCCCAGCACAGAGCAAGTGCAGGGTTAAAGAGAGAGGACAGGGGATATGGAGGACAATAGCCCCTGCCCTACCTGCATGAAAAGATTTGGCCAGGATGGTCTAGTGCTGTGTCCCATGGGTCCAGCTCCTGCACCATCTTAGCCACGCAAGCCTTCCAGCTAAAAAAGCTGAAAAGCCAGATGGGGACAAGGCTGTGCAGGTAGCCTGCTTCCTCTGGCAGTTATCTGGGTGCCCCCATGCTGTGCCCAGATACCTGGTCATTGCAAGACAAGAAACACAATTCTGGCTGTGAGCCCAACATCAGGCCCATGTGGTCCACCCCAGCTGAAGGATCCCTTTCTCAAGCAGGGTGTGGTGCAGTATTCCTGCACCTTCTGAGTTGTGTGCACTTCCTTGCCCAGGGGGGAAGAGCCTGCGGCACCGCACACCAAACTTTCACACTGAACTGAGTTCACGTTGAGCTTGTACTCAAGTATTCTGCATTTAATTAGCTCTCAAGCAGTCTGATTATCACTTAGGCCTTTTCTGATAAATGGTGTTAATTCACAGGAATATGCTAATTAAATCACTTGCATTTTGTGCAGTTGACAGAGAAAAGGGGCTGAGCCATGATGATCGTATCCAGATGGAGATGTCCCTTACTCACTGGATTCGTGGAATACTACTTGCAGGAGATGCAGGTGAGCAGCACAGGGCTGTTGTTAAGTGCAGGGGACTATCCTGCCCGTGAAAGTTTCTATAAGAAAACATAAAGGTTAGCCTTTCTCTTCTTACTCACTTCTATACTATCCATTTCGTTAAGCCTTTGCATTTATGTTCCTAATTAAGTTAACAAGTCAGTTGTGCTGTTTAATTCAGCATAAGATATCTCCTTGTGGTGCACACACTTCAATAATAAAGCAGCATTATATAATGATTCTGTTTTTCAAGCTTGGAGTCTAGATCAAATAGAGTATGATATCTTTGAAGACGTTTTTATTGCTGTTCTTAAAAAATATGAATGTGATAGTATGTTTCTTTCCATACTGGAAACCAGCCCCACTTGTTTGCTTTGCTTTGGGTTGATTTGATTTACTAGGAAGTATATGTATAATTATCTCCTTCCCTTTTGTCTGTCATATTTCCTGGAGCCCAAGCAGAGCATGCTTCTACACAAAGCAGGCAATGAAAAGAATGGCATCTCTTGAAGGAGATTTTGCCTGTTGCTTAAAAGCAATGTCTGTTTCCAAACAGAAATTATGTTAAGGCAGATTGACTGCTCTGAATAGGTTGGAAACAGGCTCTCATAACCTCAATTAGAATGCCTTGATAACGACATTTGTGAGATTACAAACTGAATTAGCTACGTAGAGACGTATTTGAAAGTAAGCAGAAAAAATACAATTCATACTGGAAGTGTGAACTCTAAGTCTGTTCTATTCATTAAAAACCTACCGGTTGCTGCATGATTTATTATATGTTGTGTAAATAAATCACATCGATATGAGAGGAGAGAGGGAGCCAACTAAAAGCTCTTGCAAAGCAATCTTTCACATCTTCCTTTCTGTTGGTTGCATATCATATAATATGATATAAAATATAGATTATTTGAAGTCTCCTTGCTCAAGAGACCAGAGGCTGTAGGGGTTTCAATTAGAGGAGTAAAAAGGGAAGAGCAGTATATGCAGCTTCTCAAAGGATGGCAGCAGGGTCTTGTGCAGACTGTATGTGGGAGGTGTCGTTCAGGTCTGGTTTCTCTAGCATGTGATGGGATTAGGAGTTTCATTTCCATTATCCGTGCTGTGCTTGGCACTTTACAAATGAAAGTGTGTTTCTGCCACTGAAGGGTTTACATTTAGGTCAAGACTTTACTAGCCATTAAGTGAGCTTGTGTGAATTAGAGCTGGATTTGCTGATGGTAGCTGGAGGTACAGCCAGGTTGTAACTTGGAAATTTGTAAAAGAGGCAGAAGTACAAAGTGGAGGATGGGAACAGAATTTCTAATGCTAGCATTTGACATCAGTCTGCACAAAATTAGGACTGAGTAGAAGAAAGTACAACTCCACTTATGTCAGGGGTTTCAACTAAGTGCCCAGCTGCTTTACTCTTTCGGAAAACCCCAAAACAACCGAAAAAAAAGCTGGTGAATCTGACCCACTACTTTTAAGTGCCTTGCTTAATACTCTCACTTTCAGGTCTCTTTCTTTCTTTCTTCTTTCTTCTTTCTTTCTTTCTTTCTTCTTTCTTTCTTTCTTTCTTTTCTTTTTTAGGGTAAATAAATCCCATCTGTCTTGTCAGTTTTTATAGCATGTTCTGTGTTTATAGCATTTGGCATGGAACTGAGTGTGAATATTAAAAGGTCTATTTCTTACCCAAAACTTTCTTTTCTTTGGTTATCTTATGATAACTACTGCACAGCAGAGCTAGTAATTTTTCCGTAGCTGTGTTCTGATCAACAGAACAAGAGAATTTCTGAATGGATTCTCCTTCAATTTGAAGCAGTGTTTTCTCATTGACAGTATTAGGAATTAACCTGAAATAAATGAAAAGCTACATGAGATTACTGTTCTCATCAGACTTACCTCTAGTGTTTAAGCGTTGATTTTACTGCAAAGAGAAAAGCTCAATCCCTTCAACTGATTAATGTCCTGTTCCCAATTTGCATGCGTGAACAATATCTACCCAGAGGTCAGAGCAGAGGAGTGAGGTGAGCTACGTTAGTACTTCTTTCTCAATCTTTCTCAATTGTGGGTTTGGTAGCTAAAGACAAAGAGGCTGAGAAGGAACGCATGTGAAGATTCATGCCCAGAGGAAGAGATCAAAAGGGTCATTTTCAGCTCCCTGATGTGTATGTTTCTTTTAATCAGTTGTAATAACAATCAAACGTACATAGCAGCAAAAATAAAGGCTTCTCTACTGCTTATTCAGCATTTACCAGATTTAGCTCATCTCAAAAGATTGTTTTTAAATTTGTGATAGGGCTTTCTGGTGCTGTTGCTATCTGAGGCAAAGAAAATAAAAGCAACCACAGGGAGTGATTTCTAGAAACATGGCACAGGGTTAGTAAGAATGAGAAAGGAAGGTGGGCAAGAAGTGGAAAAATGAGGTAAATTGACCTTAAGAGCCTGATATTTCCAGCTACTAATTAGTGAAGGATGTAATTGCATAGTTGAAACCTAATTTAATATAATTAAGAAAGCCCATTTCTTGAAAATGATAGAAGCAGAGAGGGACACTAGTTTTTCAACTGACTTTAAAAGAACTAACCATGGAGCAATTTCTGGAGTAACTGCTCCTGAAAAGAATACAAAGTCGATCAGGGAATGATTCTGCTTCTCCATGGCCTGTGTGGAGGGCAGTCATTTCCACCACGTAGTGGGTCCCTCTTGTTCTGCAAGGCTTCCTCGCTGTCTGCGAGCAGAAACCCACATGCAAGGGGAAGCTTACAGCCGAATGCAATCCATGGTTGCCCTTCATTGCTCGATTTTAAGAAGTGTTTTAGGCAGTTTAAAACTTAGGTCTAAGTCCTGCAAGCACTTACAGATGGTGGGAATCACACCAGTCTGATCACGGGGTCAAGTTCACTGCAGTATTTTAAAATGCCCGAGCAGCATGTTTCCTCTCAGAGGATTTGTACATAAGAACTACGGAAGGATGAGAGGCTTATGCGGTGTTTAAACTAATAGGAGGTCTGTCTAATGGCTGAGTGTGTTTCAGCTTGTGGGTAATAGGGTATTAGGACAGCTTGAGAGATCACTTGCCTGTGTCCTCCAAAAGAAAACTGGAAAGAAAATTGAAGAGCTGTAGTTTGTTTGTCCTCCAATGCCATACAGGACTCTTGCGTCTTTCAGAATACTATCCCAGTCCATCCAGTGCTGGAAATGCTATGTGCAGTGTCTCCGTGCTTCACGCTGGGGCCAGTCCCAGGCCAGCATTGGGTCGTGCCGCCCCTGCCCCTGTCCTTGGGGGCTGCAGTGCTGGGTTCCCTTGGCAGCAGAGCCATGCGGGTGCACAAGCAGGCGTGGGACGGGACGGGAGCGACCCTCCAAGGACAACGTGGCAGGTCCTGCTGTTTGGGTACCCAGCCCTTCCTCCACAGCCCCAGCACAACCCTTTGCCCTCATCTCTCCCTCCATTTTGGCAGGAGAAGCCCATCTGCAGCCCCGCCGCGTCTGCTCCTCAGCCTACTGGCAGCAAAGCGGCCTGTGTTGCCTTACTGAGAGGCTTGGAACCAGCCCTGTCTGATACACTTGTATTTTGCGTATTTACAGTATCTTGTTACATTCCTTATAAGTGCTGACATCTCTGGGTGTAATGTATTCAGGATCAATAACTGCCATTAAAATCTTTATGCATATTGTAGTTAAGAGGTAGGGAGTGTTTGAACAATTCCCAAGTTAAGGGAGCTTATGAAGTTCACAAGCTTTCACTTTAAACTACGGTTGTGAAGGCCAGATCTCAATGGCAGTTTAGTTACTAGTTCATCTGAAACACCCACACTCCTACTCTCTGAGTTATTTTTATTTATTAAAATAGAAAAGAAAAACTTAGTGGAAACAAGGAATATTGAATTTTCTCACTTGAGGCTATTAAAAATCGATTCTTTTATGTTCAACTAAAAATCTTGAGGGTGTTTTGATCACTTTTTTTTTTTTTAATCAGCAAAGCTCTTAAAATGATTTCCAGTCTATTTGATTCTGTTCTCTACCCTGAAACAAATATCTAGTTCTGGTAAATGTTGTTCCGATGCCCGTTAAGGTGGTGTGAGATTAAAAGATAATTCTTAAGTATTTTTTTTAAATGATTATGACAATATTTTCACCTGAAAATTCATTTTAAAAAGAAAAAAAAAAAAAACAACAAACAAACAAAAGAATATTTGCTTCCAGAACATCTCAAGACTGTGGGGGAGGAAAATGTGAAGGAAAACCCCAAATACTCACTATGTCCATGAAGGCAGCCAATATCCTTGGCAACAGAATGAAAAGTAGTAGGGAGGATTTTAGCTTACCTCAATCTGTTTTCCATGTACCTGCTCTGAATGTATTTTACCTCTCCCTTTGGCATGTGATGTTGTTACGTGTCAACCCAGAAACATTTCCATCTGCAGCACTGGTGTTCTTTCCACGCAGCAGCTAGCAAACCCCCAAGCACAGAAGAGTCCCATCACCATCACTTCCAGTCCATTAAACTTTGCAGTGTGACGTTCTTCCCTGCACATCCTCATCCCTCTGCATCCACCCAGCTGCAAGGAATGATACTTTTTGTTTTTTTCGCCACCCCCCTTTTTTTTTTCCAATTAGTATAACTCCCTTTTCTCATTTGCAGTGCTTCCTAGCATCAAAAAAGGAACTCGCTGGTGTTTGTTCCCAACCCAGCTGCATCTCCAGATGTTGGAGCACTCCCTTGCTGTCCTCACAGATCTGTTCCTACTGCCTGGGAGCTCCAAATGAAAGGAGCTGGTACATCTCTCATCCAAAGACTTCCATATGGTGCTGTACAAGAGTTAATTACTCTGGTCATTACTGGTTAGTTACTGGTCATTCCCAAATGAAGGCATAGGGGAAACACAGTAACAAAAATACTGTATTTCCAGGGAAAATGCTTTGAGATGTAAAGTTCAGTAGAAATGCACATTAGTCAAGTCTCAAACACATACCTCTATCTCAGCATCACACTGCACATACAGCAATTGCGGACACTTGCATCTACCACCTCATTTCATCTCCAGTGTGATGTCCATACCTCTTATATACAACCTCACATGCCTCCAGTGCCTGTTGGAAGAAAAAGGAGCTATTCCATTTTGTTTTAGATGTGTCCCATCGTGTGATTCGTTAATTTAACACTGTATCAAATTCTTGAAGCCACATCAGCTTTATGGTACCATAAAATGTCCCACCTAACACAGAATGTGAGCACCTTGCAGTACCTACCTAATACTGAAGTGATAATTGCACCATTGCACTGTTTTATGAGGCAGTAATCCAGTTCCTGAGCAGACAAACTACAAGGCTGAAGGCTGGGTAGTTTGTCTTGATGAGGGAACCGTATTATTGTCGAATAAAATAGCAGGATTGTACCATTGCCACTTTCCTGCTCTTGGCATAGGGGTGTTTTGGTTTATGTTCTGTTGTTGTTTTAACTCTTTCAATGTACTTTTATCCAGCTACTAAAACTAGACTAAAACCTCTACAGATTTCGGACTAATTTCATTCTGTGTTTAAAATGGTTCACAAGGAAAAGATACTTGCAGCCAATGCAAGCATCTAATGTAAATGTGTTTTCATGTTGTGGGTAGGTAGGCAGTATCAAAGAGTATGACCTGTGAAGCAGTGCACTGCTGGACAGAACTCCCTTTGGTTTGATTCTTGTTTGCTCAATAGTGATTTTATGCCAGGTTCTGATTTAAATGTGAAAGAGTGAACAGTTCCACCTCAGGTGTAGCCCATGCAGACATGCATAGTGTGAGCAGAGAGAGGCAGCTCACCGCTCTCTGCACGGTGTGGCGAGGTGCCTGGTGCTGGCACAGCTCAGGGGCACCTGCCTACCAGCCGAGGGAGGCAATACTGATTGCGACCATCCAGATCCTCCACTCTGGGAGGACATGTCTTGAGGATGGGTATCCATGAGTTCTGCCACTGCTGAGACTAGGCAAAACTGCCTAGCTGCTTGTCACATCACAGGGGAGGTTTCAGCTTCGCATGGCTTGCTCACCCCTTACACAGAAGCGCACGCATGTGCACAAGGGTGTTTGTGCATGCAGAAGCGTGTTCCTCTCACAGTCACCTTGTGATGCCTTGTGAGTTTTTCTGTTTCAGCAGTTGTGTGTCTAAGTGGCTCTTGATGACTTGGTCATCTTTCTTAAGCTGCTGGCTTTGTTATATGAAGCTTCTATGCTGAGCTGTACAAAATCAATAAATAACAATAAGGGGATATTTCATCTCCTTTTCCTGCAAGCCTCTATTCCTCTTGACATACGCAGGGAATGTTGAAAGGCAAATTATTTCCAAATCAAATGATAAACAGTGCCCTTTGATAACTCTTGCTTATATAGGGGATTCTGAAGAGAAAACAAAAATGTCTCTCTTCCTCATAACTTCTTTCCTCAGGCTTAATAGAAAAAGATAAAATGAGAACCATTACAATGGCACACGCCAATTTGCAGGCACAATATATTGCAGGTGAGTAGGCATTCACCTTCAGAGATAAAACTGAGCCAGAGAGAAAGAGTCCACATTGCCCTTAGAAGAAGTGATCGTTCACATCACACTGGATGTTTTTTATGCCCGCCGTTTGTCTGTCAAGCAGCAGACATCTTTTTGCTGCACTCTGGCCCCACAGTTCAAACAAAATGATGCCATAATAGAAGAGGCTGTCCAACTCATGAGAGTTATTAAATGTCTCTTCCGCTGGACTTAAACCTTTCCTTTCCCCTCACAGAATAAATGATACCGTCTCTTTAATATTAGAAAATAATAATCATCAGTGTAAAACTGAGGGAAAATAGGAAATCATGAGAAAAAGGTGACTTCGAATTAAGGGACACATTGTAGCTTGGTTTGCAAGGGGTACAAGAAAATACAATGCTAGATCCTCTTCTTTCCTCTCTGTCACCTACTGAAGTCCAGGATGGCAGCCTGAGGAGGACAGCAACCTCCATGTCCCCTGCCTTCCCAGAGAGATGGACAGGGCTGGAGGTGGGTCTCTGACTGCTTTTTGGTCAGCTCTGACCACAGTGTGGGCACACACTGTGCATGTTCAAGTATCATTGCAAGGTCTACAGTCAGACTGAGGTCTGTATTTTTCCATGGACACAAACTCTCAGAAGTGCCTGTTACTTCAGGATGTCCAGCTTGAGGTAAGTTAGAAGGGATCGTTTTCACAAGGTTTCGAGCAAATCTTTCTTTTTGCCCCTTTTCCCTGGCTTCTCTTGAACAGGATTCTTTCAAAGCTCTGGGGCCTCCAGTGGCCACTCAGATTTTAAACACTGTGGTTGCTCTGTAGGTTTTTCTGAACCACCATCTCTGGGCTCCAGCTGAAACTGTAATGCAGCACATAATTGCACAAGTGTCTCCGTAATGGTGCAAATGCAAATTAAATAGTGGGATATTTCACACTGTGCACATAACTCCTGATGCCTGTTTTACAGGCTGCACAATTTAGCAGCATGCTTTTTAAGATGTAGCACTACAGTAGATATTAAATACAAGAAAATGTATGGTCTTTGCCACAGAATGAGTTTTTTCCTTCCAGGGATGACACCAATGTATACCAAAACAATCTAGTTAGTTCTATTCTTCTGAGAATAATGTCTAAAAAAAATAGTACAAGGAAGGCAACCAAATAAAACCTCGACCAGCTACATTAGACTCAGTTTTTAGAATAAATTTTTACCATTTTGAGTGAAGTAGGAGAAGAGTATTCACCATTCCCTGAGCCCTATCCCCTACTGGGCTGTCACAGCTCCTGTCGTTGTTTTTTCAGTGGGTCACCTGAAAAGCATGCTCTTCACAAGTCCTCTAGCACCTCGTGTTTTGAGGCTGAATACTGTCCCTTAGCCACTGAACCTTTAAGGACACAGTGAGCAGCATTAACACTGTCTTGCCTGTATTCCACCCTTCTTGGGAGCAGAAAGGACCCAAAACCAGATCACAGCGAGCCAGCTCCTGGCATCTAACCGTATGGTCAGCTTTGCCTTCACAGCTATGGGTCATCCTGTGAGAGCCAAACAAGTAAAGCCGACAAGCAGAAAAAATAGTGTTTATCCTCTATTATTCTTTTCTTTCTCTTCTCTTTAATTTTTTACACATGAAGGAGGGGAATGAAAGAAAGAACCTCCATTGCACCCGCTCACTCAACAGAGCTGCTTTGGCTCAGAGGCAGAATTTTCTTGATTCTGCCCAAACAGATTTGGGCAATGACAGGTTTTGTGTTTCAGAGCACAGGCATCAGCAGGCTGGCTATCTGTTTAGTTTTATTTTTTCATATGACATAATCTCCTTCCAAATAATGCCTCCCATCATCTCAGTTGATGCTATTTCTACATGTGCTGCTCACAGTAGCACTTTCAGCACTGACATTTCAATACGGAGGAAAGCTAAAGGCAGAGATTTCATTACAAAAGCTCCCTTTGGGCTTTTGGCAAGATGTAGTGAGATGCCAGTTGTTCCCAGTCATTTTCTGTGAATGAGAATATACTGGAGCATTCAACCAAGCAGACGATATTCAACATTATTTCCTTCTGGTACATACACCACATTTTGTCATAAGTGCTATGAAGGAGTTCAGTTGATCATGCAATCTCTTATTAGTTTTTTCTAGCATCTTCCAGACCAGCATTTATTCAAAATACATGAAAGTCTTGAAGGCTGCCTGCCACATGTCTTACTCTTGCATACTTCTCCCACACACACATACTTCTGGCAAATAGAACAGACACAGAATTGAAAGGTATTCAAACCTACTTTACCATCAGAAAGGCAGGTGATACTAAACTATTTTTTTGTTTTCTGAATCTTCCAAATGTATTCTTTCTTCTAGCATTTCATCTATTAGTGTCTTACTGAAGGTTGCAATTGTAATGTATTACTATTTCCTGAGCACTTCTTGTATGTCGTTCAAGTATTTGGATAGATGATAAGTTATATTTCAGCACTTACGTTTTGACTACTGTAGCCCTATCACACCCTAGCCCTATTTGAATTTATTGTGAGACACCTACCTACCTGTGTCCAAGTGCAGCTTTCTTCCAGCCTTCCTTGACCAAAGCAGCACACTCCATTGCAGAAGGATATGGTTTGCCCTGAGCTCCTTGGTGAGCAAACAGCAGAAACTTTCATCTGTTGCTTCCTCAGAAAGGGTCAGAAAGGTTGAAAGAAGTTTGGAGAGAAAAAGTATGAAATGTTGGAAAACACCCAAAAGTTGTTGTTATCACACTCCTGCTACACCAAGGTGTCCTGCTTGTTCCTGTTGCCAATGCGGATGGCCCCATTCTGCTCTCCTCTGCACTGGCCAGCACTGGCAGGTTGTTTGTTGCTTCTGGGTGAGCTCAGATCTGCCTGCTGCCCATCACTGGGCCATGGTACCTGTGAAAGACAACGATGGCCCATCCACAATGTAATCAAAGGCAGGAGGTTTTCATATTCCAGCACAACTGAACAAGGTGGTGTTCAGCTGGCTCCAGCACCAGTAGAGTAAAACCAAGGCAACTGAACACTGTCTCAAGTTGGCCACTGGAGCACATAACGGAGTTTTTTCTGTTGTGCAGTATATCCAGCACTCGAGACTCTGCTGCCCTTGGTCCATTGTCACTGGTACTCAGCCCAAATAAACTGGTGATAATTTGGGCACTGATGCATTCTCTGCCATAGCGCCTATAGCTACTTACACAGAGGACAGAGAGAGGTGAGTACTTGCATAGTCTAGTTTTAGGCACGCAACTCACATAATGGAGGTAATTTATTAACCCAGTTGAGGTTAATTCTCTCCATGAGCTGTGTGAGGGGAAGTTCCTCAGAAGGGTGCTTCTGGGCAGGAAGGTCACACGGCTGTCAGGCTGACATCCCAGCAGAGGCATGGCTGCTCCCGTGCTGATGAAGTACGAGTACCTTCCAGAGTCAATAGGCTTCGGGAGAGGAAGGTATCTCATTTCCCAGCAGCAGGAGAATCTTTGGAGGCCAGCTGGGCACTCTAAGGACTCTGTTGCCACCTGAGAAATGTGGAAGGTGATTATGATCTCCAGCGTCTCTACATAACAGTTAGATGCATGATTCCTTCCATTGCTCTCCTGTT
>NW_026109768.1:0-27018 GCF_013377495.2 Cygnus atratus
GGCCCCCTTCACCTCAGATCAGGACCTTCTTTACGTCATATCAAGACTCTTTTATCTCATTTTAGGGCTTCCTTACCTCATTTGGGACCCCCTTACCTCATTTTGGGACCCCTCTTACTTCATTTCGGGACCCTCTTACCCCATTTAGGGCCCCCTTCACCTCATCTAAGGACCCTTTTACCTCACACCAGGACCCCTTCGTTCACTTCACTTTAGGACCCTTTTACCTCGCTTTAGGACCCCCCACCTCATTTTGGGACCCTTTTACCTCATTTTAGGCCCCCCTCACCTCATTTTGTGACCCCATTCCAACGTTTTAGGACCCCCCCACTTCATTTAAGCCCCCTTTTACCTCACAACAGGACCCTTCTAACTCATTTTAGGACCCCTTTACTTCATTTTGGGGCCCTTTTACCTCATGCCGGGACCCCCCTCACCTCATTTTGGGACCCTTTTACCTCATTTAAGCCCCCCTTCGCCTCACACCGGCACCCCATCACCTCACATCAATACCCCCCGCCTCATTTTGGAACCCTTTTACCTCACACCGGGTCCCCTTTCCAATATTTTAAGACCCTTTTACCTCATTTAAGCACCTCTTTACCTTATACCAGGACCCTTTTACCTCACGCCGGGACCCCGTTACCTCGCTTTAAGAGCCCCTCACTTCATTTTAGGATCCCCCCCACCTCACTCCTGAACCCTTTTACTTCAATTTGGGACCTCTTCACCTCACACCAGGACCCTTCTACCTCTCTTTAACCTCTCTTTAGGATCCTCTTACCTCATTTTAGGACTCATTTACCTCACACCGGCACCCTTTTACCTCATACTGACACCCCCTCACCTCATTTCGGGACCCCTTTACCTCCCTTTAGGACCCCCTTACTTCATTTTCGGACCCCTTTACCCCACGCCAGGACCCCCTCACCTCATTTAAGCCCCCCTTTACCTCACACCGGTAACCCCCACCTCATTTTGGGCCCCTTTACCTCAAAACGGGACCCCTTTCCCACACGTTAGGACCCCCCCACCTCATTTAAGCACCCCTTTACCTCACTTTAAGACTCCCTCACTTCATTTTAGGATCCCCCCATCGCACACCCGGTCCCTTATACCTCATTTTGGGACCCCTTCGCCTCACACCGGGACCCCCCACCTCATTTTGGGACCCTTTTACCTCTCTTTAGGACCCTCTCACCTCATTTTAGGACTCATTTACTTCACACCGGCACCCTTTTACTTCATCTTGGGACCCTTTTACCCCACACCGAAACGCCCTCACCTCATTTCGGGACCCCTTTACCTCACACTGGTAACCCCCACCTCATTTCGGTCCCTTTTACCTCAAAATGGGACCCCTTTCCCATGTTAGGGCCCCCCACCTCATTTACACACCCGTTTACCTCACACCAGGACCCCTTTACCTCACTTTGAGACCCCGTCACTTCGTTTTAGGATCCCCGCACCGCACACCAGGACCCTTACACCTCATTTTGGGACCCTTTTACCCCACGCCAGGACCCCCTTACCTCATTTAAGCACCTCTTTAACTCATTTCAGGACCCCTTTAACCCTTACCGCTTTAGGACCCCCGCACCGGGACCCTTTTACTTCATTTTGGGACCCCTTCACCTCACACCGGGACCCTTTTACCTCCCTTTAGGACCCCCCCACCTCATTTTAGGACTCTCATACTTCATACCAGCACCCTTTTACCTCACTTTATGCCCCCCTCACATCACACTGGGACCCTTTTACTTCATTTTGGGACCCCCTCACCTCACACCAAGACCCCCTCACCTCATTTCAGGACCCCTTTACCTCACACGGGGATCCCCTCACCAGGACCCTTTTACTTCATTTTGGGACCCTTTTACCCCACGCCGGGGCCCCTCACCTCATTTAAGCCCCTCTTACCTCACACTGGGACCCCTTTACCTCATTTTGGGACCCTTTTACCTCACTTAAGCCCCCTCACCTCAAACTGGGACCCCTTTCCCACATGTTAGGACCCCCTCGCCTCACACCTTTCAAACATTTTAGCACGCCCCACCTCATTTAAGCCCCCTTTTACCCCACACCGGGACCCTTTTAACTCATTTTAGAACCCCCTCACTTCACAGCGAGACCCTTTAACTTCATTTTGGGACCATTTACACCACGCCGGGACCCCCTCACCTACTTTAAGCACCCCTTCACCTCTATTTGGGATTCCTTTGCCTCACACCGGTAACCCCCACCTCATTTTGGGACCCTTTTACCTCATTTAAGCCCCCCTCACCTCACACCAGGACCCTTTTACCTCGCTTTAAGACCCCCTCACTTCATTTTAGGATCCCCCCACCTCACACTGGGACCCTTTTACTTCTCTTTAGGACCCTCTCGCCTCATTTTAGGACTCATTTAATTCACACCGGCACCCTTTTACCCCACACCGGGACCCCTTTCCCACATTAGGACCCCCTCACTTCATTTAAGCTGCACCCACCTCACACCGGGACCCTCCACCTTTATTTTGGGACCCTTTAACCTCATTTAAGGACTCCTCACCTCACACCGGGACCCCTTTCAACCATTTTATCACCCCCACCTCATTTAAGCGCCCCTTTACCTCACACCAGGACCCCTTTCCCACACTTAAGCGCCCCTCACCTCAAACCGAAACCCCTTTACCTCATTTTGGGACCCTCTCATCTCATTTAAGGACTCTTCGCCTCACACCAGGACTCCTTTACCTCATTTTGGGACCCTTTTACTTCACTTAAGGACCCCTCACCTCACACCGGGGCCCTTTTACCTCATTTTGGGATCCTTTTACCTCATTTAAGCCCCCCTCACCTCACACCGGGACCCCTTTCCCACATGTTAGGACCCCCCAACACCATTTCAGCCCCCCTTTACCTCACACCGGGGGCTCTTTCCACATTTAACCCCCCCTCACCCTCACACCGGGTCCCCATTTCCCCCCTTTTACCCCCCCCCTCACCTCGGCGCGGCCCCGTCCCCTGCCGGCCGCTTCCCGCCCTTTGCCCGGGGAGGCGGGAAGGGACCGGGGGGGGGGTGGGGGCGGGGCCGCCGGTACCGGAGGAAGGAGAAGGGGAGGGGGGGAGGGGGGGCGCCGCCATCTTACCTGGGCGGGCGGGGAGAGGGGGGGAGCCGCGGTGCCACGGGGGTGTGTTGGGGGGGGAGGGGGGGGGGAGGCTCCTCCCGCTCCGCCGCCGCCGGCCTCGGCCTCAGCCCCGCCGCGGATCCGCCGCCATCCGCCGCAAAATGGCGGCCGGCTCCCGCCCCGCCGCTCTCCCTTCCCCAACCCCCCCTCCCCCCACCCACCACCTCCCTCCCCTCTGCCCGCCGCCGGCCTCCGGCCCGCGCCCGCCCCCGCCGCCGCCGCCGCCCGGGCCCCCCCCCCGTAGAGGGGCTCACGGGAAATGGAGTCCGCGGCGCCCGAGCCAGCGGCAAAATGGCGGCGGCCACCGCCGCCGCGCCGCGCTCCCGCGAGAAGGGGGCGGGGCCTGCGGCTCTCGCGAGACTTCGCGCGGGGGGAGATGCGGCGGGGAGGGGAGGTCTCGCGAGGGTTGGGGAGCGCGGGAGGCGGGAGCGGGGGGGGGGGAGGAAGATGGCGGGAGGCGCGTGGCGCGCGGGAACGCCCCCTGGGCGGCGCCTGCGCGGGAGTTGGGGGAGGGTCTCGCGAGAGGCGGGCGAGGGGGGTGATGGGAAATGGAGTCCGGCGGGGAGGTGGAGGACTCTGGATGGGCTATGGGGGGCAGCCCCGGGGCATGATGGGAGAGGGGCCATCTTGGATTAGGGCAAGAGGCTCATGGGGTGGCGGCCATCTTGGGTCAGCCCCAGGGGAGTCATGGGAAGGCGGCCATATTAGGTATGGGCAAGAGGCTCATATGGGATGGCAGCCATCTTGGGTCAGGCCTAGAGGCTCATGGGAAGGTGGCCATATTGCATTAGGGCAAGAGGCTCAGGGGATGGCGGCCATGTTGGGTCAGCCCCAGAGGCTTATGGGATGGCAGCCATCTTGGATTAGGGAGGGCACCGCCATGTTAGGGCAGGCCTGGAGGCTCATGGGACGGCAGCCATCTTGGGTCAGCCCCAAGGGATCATGGGATGGCAGCCATATTTGATATGGGCCAGAGGCTCATGGGACAGCAGCCATCTTGGGTCAGCCCCAAGGGATCATGGGATGGCAGCCATATTTGATATGGGCTAGAGGCTCATGGGACGGCAGCCATCTTGGGTCAGCCCCAAGGGATCATGGGATGGCAGCCATATTTGATATGGGCTAGAGGCTCATGGGACGGCAGCCATCTTGGGTCAGCCCCAAGGGATCATGGGATGGCAGCCATCTTGGATATGGGCAAGAGGCTCATGGGACGGCAGCCGTGATGGGCAGGCCTGTAGGATCATGGGGTGGCAGCCATGTTGGGTTAGGTCAGGAGGCTCATGGGAAGGCGGCCATCTTGGGTCATGCCTAAAGGATCACGGGAAGGCAGCCATATTGACTTAGGGCTGGAGGCTCTTGGGATGGTGGTCACGATGGGCCATGCCTGGAGGATCATGGGAGGGTGGCCATATTGAATTAGGGCTAGAGGCTTATGGGGTGGCGGCCATGTTGGGTCAGCCCCAGGGGCTGATGGGATGGCAGCCATATTTGATATGGGCAAGAGGCTTATGGCATGGTGGGGATGGTGGCCATGTTGGGTCAGGCCTAGAGGATCATGGGAAGGCAGCCATATTGAGTTAGGGCTAGAGGTTCGTGGGATGGTGGCCATGTTGGGTGTGCCCCAGGGGCTGATGGGATGGCAGCCATCTTGGATTAGGGCTAGAGGCTCATGGGGTGGTGTCCATCTTGGGTCAACCCCAGGGGCTCATGGGATGGCAGACATCTTGGGTATGGGCAAGAGGCTCATGCGATGGCAGCCATCTTGGGTCAGCCCCACTAGCTGATGGGATGGCAGCCATCTTGGAATAGGGTAGAGGCTGAGGAGGGGGCTGCCATATTGGGGCAGGCCTGGAGGATTATGGGAGGGCAACCATCTTGGGTCAGCCCCAGTGGCTGATGGGATGGCAGCCATCTTGGAATAGGGTAGGAGCTGAGGAGGGGGCCGCCATGTTGGGGCAGGCCTGGAGGCTCATGGGAAGGCAGCCATCTTGGGTCAGCCCCAGGGACTCATGGGAAGTCGGCCATCTTAAGTTAGGGCTAGAGGCTCATGGGGTGGTGGCCATGCTGGGTCAGCCCCAGGAGCTGATGGGATGGCAGCCATCTTGGATTAGGGCTAGAGCCTGAGGAGGGGGCTGCCATATTGGGTCAGCCGCAGGGGATCATGGGGTGGCCGCCATATTGGGTATGGGCAAGAGGCTCATGGGATGGCAGCCATATTGGGTCAGGCCTGGAGGATCATGGGATGGCGGCCATCTTGGGTTAGGGCTAAAGGCTCATGGGAGGTCAGCCATCCTGGGTCTGCCCCAGGGGCTGACGGGATGGCAGCCATCTTGGATTAGGGCTAGAGCCTGAGGAGGGGGCTGCCATATTGGAACAGACCTGGGGGATCATGGGAAGGCAGCCATGTTGGGTGAAAGCTTGAGGCTCATGGGAAGGCAGGCATGATGGGTCAGGGCTTGAGGCTTATGGGATAGCGGCCATGTTGGGTCAGCCCAGGGAGGGTCATAGGAGGGCAGCCATATTGGGCCAGTCCCAGGGGCTCCTGGGAGGTCCCAACCCCCCCTAAACACCCCCATTTTGGGGGTCCCCAGCCCCCATCACCCCCATTTTTTTGGGGGGTGATGCTATGGGGCACGGCCCCATAACTCCTGACCCCAAAGGCCCCCCATGGGACCATATGATCCCCCCAGTCCCCTATAGTCCCCCAAGCCTCTATGGGACCCCCAAACTTTAGGGGACCCCCCCAGGCACCAACCAATGGGGGCACAGGAGGGGGGTGGGGATGTGACAGCCCCATGGCAAGAGCCCCCACCCCTACGGGACTGCCCCTACAGCTACCCCCATACCCTAGGGGTCCCTTTAGCTGCCCCTATAGACCCCCTGTACCCCACGTGTTCCCTATAGCCCCTGTAGGCCGTGTCCCCTACAGTCCCCATGACCCTATGGGCCCCCTATAGCCCCCTACAGCCCCCCATACCACCTCGTGGTCCCTGCATCCCCCCCACCCCCACAGAACCCCTCAGGCCCTATAGCACCCATGCACCCCTATAGCTCTCATACCCCCTATAGCCAATGTAACCCCTATAGCCCCAATGTGACCCTTATAGACTCCTCAAAATTCCCCTATAAGCCATGTGACCCCTGTAGACCCATGACCCCTATAGCCCCCCAAATCCCCTACAGCCCACGTGACCCCTATAGCCCCCCCAAATCCTCTAGTCACCCATATCTAAAATAGCCCATGTGATCCCTATAGCCCCCCCAATCATCTATAGCCCCCCAAATCCCTTATAGCCAGCATCACCCCTATAGCCACCCTAATCCACTACAGACCCCCACACGACCCCTATAGCTCCCCAAATCCCCTATAGACCATGTGGCCCCTATAGCCCCCCAACATTCTCTGTATTTCCCCTAATCCCCTATAGCCCTAATCCCCTATAGCCCCCACATGACCTCTGTAGCCCATATGTAACACCTATAGCCCCCAAAATCCCCTATAGCCCCCCTAATCCCCCCAAACCCATGTGATCCCTACAGCCCCCACATCCCCTATAGCTCCCCCAAATCCCCTATAGCCCCCACACATCCCTACAGGCCTAATCCCCTATAGCACTAATCCCCTATGGCCCATGTGACCCCTATAGCCCCCCTAATCCCCCATAGCCCCCTAATCCCCTATAGCCCATGTGACCCCTATAGACCCCTCACATCCCCTGTAGCCTCCCACACGATCCCTACAGCCCCCCAAATCTCCTACAGCCCCCCCAACCCCCCTATAGCCCATATGATCCCTACAACCCCCATACATCTTCTATAGCCCCCTTAATTCCCTATAGCCCCCCAAATCCCTATAACCCTAATCCCTTATAGCCCTAATCCCCTATAGCCCCCCTAATCCCCTATAACTCCCCCAAATCCCCTATAGTCCATGTGATCCCTATATCCCCCCCATCCCCTATAGCCCCCCTACATCCCTATAACCTTAATCCCCTACAGCCCCCACATAACCCCTACAGCCCCCCAAATCCCTTATAGCCCCTACACCACCCCTATAGCTCCCCTTATCCCCTATAGCCCTGTAGCCCCCCCAATCCCCTATACACGTGACCCCTATAGCCCCCCCCCCCCCCCCCCCCGCAGCGCTTCTCACTTTGGGGCGTTTCGGTCAGTTTTTGGTGTCGTTTTTTATCTAAAAGGAGCAGACGCAGCGCCGCTTGGAAAAGGAACCAAAAAAAAAAAAAAAAAAGAAGAAAAGAACAAAAAAAAAATCGCACCCCGCTGCCCCCCCCCCCCCCAAAAAAAAACGCGCGGGGAAGGGGGGTCCCCGAGGTGTCCCCAAAAGGAGGGGGGGTCCCCAAAAGTCACGGGGGGGTCCCCAAAAGGGCCATAGAGGAGATAGGGGGGTCCCTAAAGGGGTGGGGGGGTCCCCAAAAGGGCCATAAAGGGGATGGGGGGTCCCAAAAGTCACAGGGGGGTCCCCAAAAGGGGTGGGGGGGTCGCCAAAAGGGCCATAAAGGGGACGGGGAGACCCTAAAGGGGATGGGGGGGTCCCTAAATGGGATTAGGGGGGTCCCCAAAATGGCCATGAAGGGGACGGGGGGGGGTCCCTAAATTGGATGGGGGGTCCATAATGGGGATGGGGGGTCCCCAAAGGGGCCATAAAGGGGACGGGGGGTCCCTAAATGGGATGGGGGGGTCGCCAAAAGGGCCATAAAGGGGATGGGGAGACCCTAAAGGGGATGTGGGGGGTCCCCAAAAGGGGCATAAAGGGGACAGGGGGACCCCAAAAGGGATGGGGGGGGGTCCCTAAAGGGATAGGGAGGTCCCCAAAAGGGCCATAAAGGGGATAGGGGGGCCCTAAATGGGATGGGGGGGTCCCCAAAAGGGCCATAAAGTGGACAGCAGGTCCCCCAAAGGGGCGGGGGGGTCCCTAAAGAGGACGGGGGGGGACCCCAAAGGACCATAAAGGGGACGGGGGGGGGGGTCCCTAAATGAGATGGGGGGTCCCTAAATTGGATGGGAGGGTCCTCAAAGGGCCCTAAAGGGGATGGGGGATCCCCAAAGGGGATGGGGGGGTCCCCAAAGGGGCCATTAAGAGACGGGGGGGGTCCCTAAATGGGATGGGGGGGGTCCCCAAAGGGCACAGGGGGACATGTAAATGGGACAGGGGGTCCTCAAAAGGGACAAGGGGGTCCCCAAAAGGGCCATAAAGAGGACAGGGGGTCCCTAAATGGGATGGGGGGGTCCTTAAAGGGCCATAAAGGGGACGGGGGGGGTCCCCAAAAGGGCCATTAAGAGGATGGGGGGCCCCAAAATGGTCACAGGGGGGTCCCCAAAATGGTCATAAAGCAGATGAGAGGGCCCTGAATTGGATGGGGGGGGGTCCCTAAAAGGGATGGGGGGGGTCCCCAGAATGGCCATAAAGGGGACAGGGGGGTCCCTAAATGGGCCGGGGGGGGGGGGGGGGGGACCCACCTCCCTCTCCCTTGGGGACAAGAGGGGACCTCGAGCGTGTCCCCTGGGGACGCGGCGGTGGCACCACCGCGAGACTCCCCCCACGTCACCCACCGCCCCGGGGGGCACTCGGCGGCCCCCCCTTGCGTCAGGGGGACACGGGGGGGACACGTGGGGACACGCGGGGACACGGGGGGGGCCACACGGGGGGGGGGGTGTCACAGGAAGTAGTCGGCCACCGGCTTCTTGGAGGGGATGCCCCGCGTCTCCTGCGGCGCCGCCTCGAAGATGATGAACTCCTTCTGCAGGTGCTCGTCCAGCTCCAGGATGGCCGCCACGTTCCCGCACCTGTGTAATTAGCATGTAATTGACATGTAATTAGCATGCGATTAGCGTGTAATTAGCATGTTGCCCCCCCCCCCCCCCAGGGTGGTTTCTGGGGTCTGGTTTCGTGGTGGGGTGGCCCCGTTGAAGAGGAGCTCACCGACTTGTGCCACCACTGTGTGTTCTTGGCATGTTCTTGGCATGTTCTTGGCATGTTCTTGGCATGTTCTTGGCATGTTGGGAGTCACCCAGAGCAGGAGCTGGGAGCCAGCCCCGTGCTGGGGACTTGGTCCTGCTCGGGTGACGCTCGGAGCCCCCCGGCCCCACATTCACCCATCACGTGTCACACAAATCTTAGCATGTTCTTAGCGTGTCCTTAGCGTGTTGGAACTCCCCTTTAAGTGTAGCCAGAGACTGACCCCGTGATGGGGACAGCCCCATCCTGGTGTCACTCGGAGCCCTTCAGTGTCCCCCAACCCCACCACGAACCCCTATGTCCCTTAACATGATCTTAGCATGATCGTAGCATGTTCTTAACATGTTGGGACTACTCTACATGAGCAGCTGGAGACTGATCCCATTGATGGGGCCGGTCCCACCAAGCATCACTCGGAGCCCTCTGCTGTCCCAGCCCCACCACAAACCCCTATGTCCCTTAACATGACCTTAACGTGTCCTTAACATGTTATTAGCATGTCATTAGCATGTTGGGACTCCCCTAAAGGAGCAGAGGGGACGTGGACACCACCCCACAACAGGCCCAGCCCCATCCCCACACCACCCACCTTGGCCACAAATCCCCCAACCCCTCCCCACCCCCTTGGCGTGTCCTTAGCATGTCCTTAGCGTGTTGCTGACCTGTAGCAGTAGTTGGGGGCGGACCAGACGGTGAGGACGGTCTCGTTGAAGTGCCACTTGTAGCCCTCCATCACCAGCTGGTGGGCCCGGCAGATCATGTCGATGTCGTTGGAGGCGTTGAACTGGGCCACCACGTCGCTGCCGAACAGGTAGCCCGCGCCCCGCGGCGACACGCCCCAGCCCGTCGTGTCTGGGGGGGGGGCACACGTGTGTGTCAGGGCCGGGACACGCGTGTCAGGGGTAGAACGTGTGTGTCAGGGGTTGGGACACGCGTGGGGGGGGGCCGGGACACACAACAGGGTCACGTATTTGGGGTACAGACCCATGGTGTGGGATATAGACCGGTGGTGGTGCGCGTGCACGGGCCCACACGTGCGTTGGGAGGTGACATGTGATGCACACACGTTACATGTGAGTGTCTGTGGCAGGTGGACACACTTGGGGGGGTCACACGTGTGTCACGTGGCTGAGAACAGCGTGGATTTGGGGTTGTGTGTGCAAACATGTGGCCCAAACATACGTCATATGTGTCTACATGCGTGGCTACACGTGATCACACGCGTGTTGTGGGCATGTCACCCATCTGGGGGACAACATGTGATGCACACACCCCGTCACACGTAGCCATGGGGAGCCCGTTGACCACCCTGTGCCCCTCCACGCCTTGCGGGGCGCCCAGGGATGTCGCGACATGTCCCGACACGCGATGTCATGTGCCGTCACGCGATGTCACGTGCGTGCGGAGCCCACCTTCGGGGTCGGACCAGAGCAGGTCGCACATGGGGCCGTCGTGGGGCACCTCCTGCTTGCGGTCGATGGTGCGGATCTGGTCCAGGGTCTGGATGGAGGGCGAGAGGCCGCCGTGCACGCAGAAGATCTGCGGGGACACGCGTGTGCTTAGCATGTTCTTAGCATGTTCTTAGTGTGCCAACCAGTGCAGGGATGTCCTGGTGTGGCACTGTCACACGTGGCCCTCTCCATGCTCATAAGAGCCGTTGGTGGGTCCTTAGCGTGTTGTAGCACCTTCTATCATGTTCTTAGCGTGTTCTATGTCATTTTATGCCCTTCGCATGTTCTACCAAGTCCTTAGCATGTTCTAGCGTGTTCATCTTGCCATCAGTGATGACAAGGACACCACAAGGAGTAAAACTGGTGACACAGAACCCTCAGACGGACCTCCCAACACCCTTACATGTGCTTAGCATGTGCTTAGCATGTCCTTAGCATGTGCTAGTATGTTGTTTGCATGTCCTAACACATCATTAACACCTCCTAACACCCCGTTTTTACTCCCAAGAGTGACAAAAACACCACAAAACAGCAAGCTGTTGATGCAGGACACACACACGCGGCTCCCCACACCCCACGCGTGTGCTTAGCGTGCGTTGTCATGTCCTTAGCATGTCCTAGCATGTTCTTAGCATGTCCTAGCACCCAGTTTTAGTTCCAACGACCCCTAAAAGGGCCCAAGCTGTACACACAGGACCCTCACATGCCTCTCCCCACCCCTCCACGTGCACTTAGCATGTCCTTAGCATGTCATTTCCATGCTCTAACTCACGCTTGGCACACGCTAACTCCAAATTTTGGCAGGAATGACAAAATAAAGACCGAAAAGGAGCAAGGTGTTGAGGCAGAGCCCTTACACGGACCTCCCCCTACCCTTAGCATGTCCTTAGCATGTGCTGATGTGTCATTAACATGTGTTAGCATGGTCTTAGCACGCGTTAGCGTGCTCTTAAGACATGTTAATGTGTCCTTAGCATGTTCTTAACCCCTCCTAACACCCGATTTTGGCACCAAAGCCGGAAGAAAGACCCCGAGGGCCCCCCGCCTTCCATCCAGGACCCCCTCCCGGGCCTCCCACGGCCCTGTCGTGTCGTTAGCATGTCGTTAGCGTGCCGCACCTTGCCGTCGATGATGGCGGAGAGGCTGAGGTAGTCGAAGATCTCGGTGCAGTAGCGCCAGACGGTGACGGAGCCGTACTTGCGCAGGCACTCGTCGTAGAAGCCGTAGACCTGCGTGATCTGCCGGCTCTCGTGGTTGCCCCGGATCAGCGTGATGCGGTCGGGGTAACGCACCTGGGGGGGAGGGGGGGGGGCAGCACCCATGGGTGGGGGGGCTCGGGGACCCCCGGCAGCACCCGCGGGTGCCCCCGCGGCCGTACCTTGAGCGCCAGCAGCAGCAGGAAGGTCTCCACGCTGTAGAAGCCCCGGTCCACGAAGTCGCCCATGAACAGGTAGTTGGTCTCGGGGACGTCCCCGCCGACCTGGGGGGGCAGATTAGGGGCGGGGGGGGGCAGATTAGGGTCACAGGGGGGCAGATTAGGGACAAGGAAGGCAGATTAGGGTCATGAGGGGGGCAGATTGGGGCGGGGGGGGCAGATTAGGGTCACAGGGGGGCAGATTAGGGACAAGGAAGGCAGATTAGGGTCATGAGGGGGGCAGATTAGGGGCGGGGGGGCAGATTAGGGTCACAGGGGGGCAGATTAGGGACAAGGAAGGCAGATTAGGGTCATGAGGGGGGCAGATTAGGGGCAGGGGGGGCAGATTAGGGTCACGGGGGTACATATTAGGGACAAGTAAGGCAGATTAGGGTCATGAGGGGGGCAGATTAGGGGCGGGGGGGCAGATTAGGGTCACAGGGGGACATATTAGGGACAAGGAAGGCAGATTAGGGTCATGAGGGGGGCAGATTAGGGGCGGGGGGGCAGATTAGGGTCATGGGGGGGCAGATTAGAGGCAGGGGGGCGGATTAGGGTCATGAGGGGGGCAGATTAGGGTCACGGGGGGGCGGATTAGGGGTATTTAGGGGGTGAAGTTTGGGGTTGGGGGGCATTTCGGGGCAGGTTTTGGGGGGGTGAGCAAGGGAATGGGGGCATTTATGGGGCAGGGGGGCACTTAGGGGCAGGTTAGGGGGCAATTAGGGGATATAGGAGGCAATTAGGGGATATGGGGGGGCAGTTGTGGGGCAGCTCACCCTGAAGAGCTCCTTGAGGTCGTAGAACTGCCCATGGATGTCACCGCACACCTGGGGGGCACAAAGGCGGGGGGGGGGGGGTCAGGACCCCATAACTGCCCCCCCCCCCCTCCCCGGACCCAAATTTGCCCCACGGGACCCACAATTACCCCCCCAGACCCACAATTGCCCACGGGACCCACAGCTCACCGTGACGGGCGAATCGACGCGCTGCACGTTGCTCTCCTCCACCAGGATCTCCCTTTGGGGCAAGAGGCCATTAATTACCCCACGGGTTAATTAATGGGTTAACTGCCCCCCAGGGGGTTAATTGCCCCCCGGGGGAGGGGTTAATTGCCCCCTCGTTACCTGGCCTTGGCGCAGAGCGCCTTGACCTCGCTCTCCTTGATGAGCTCGCAGCGCCGCAGCTGCTCGATCTGCCGGTCCAGGTCACTCAGCTCCCCCATGGCTGGGGCAACAAGGTCAGCATCTGCCCCGCAGGGTCCCTAATTGCCCCACGGCCCTCCCTAATTGCCCCCAAGCTGCCCCACAGCGCCCCGAACTGCCCTATGGGGTCCCTAAGTGACCCTTACTTGCCCCACGGCGTCCGTAATTGCCCTATGGGGGTCCCCAAATGCCCCACAGCTGCCCCACGGGGGTCCCTAACTGCCCCACGGCAGGCCCTAATTGCCCCCGAACTGCTCTATGGGGTCCCAAACTGCCCTATGGGGTCCCTAAGTGACCCTTAGTTGCCCCACGGCGTCCGTAATTGCTCTCTGGGGGTCCCCAAATGCCCCACAGCTGCCCCACAGGGTCCCTAACTGCCCCGCAGGGTCCCTAATTGCCCCATGGCGCTCCCTAATTGCCCCCGAGCTGCCCCACGGCGCCCCAAACTGCCCTATGGGGTCCCTAAGTGACCCTTACTTGCCCCACGGCGTCCCTAATTGCCCTCTGGGGGTCCCTAAGTGCCCCAGAGCTGCCCCATGGGGGTCCCTAACTGCCCCACAGGGTTCCTAATTGCCCCACGGCAGGCCCTAATTGCCCCCGAGCTGCCCTATGGGGTCCCTAAGTGACCCTTAGTTGCCCCACGGCGTCCCTAATTGCCCTATGGGGGTCCCTAATTGCCCCACAGCCGCCCCATGGGGTCCCTAAGTGCCCCGTGGGGGTCCCTAAGTGCCCCATAACCACCTCATAGGGTCCCTAACTGCCCTATAGGGCCCCTAATTGCCCCACGTGGCCCCTAAATGCCCCCCAGGGGTCCCTCGCTGCCCCACAGGGGACCCCAATTGCCCCCCGGCTGCCCCCCAGGACCCCCCAACTGCCCCACGGCGGGTACGGAACGGACCGGGGGCTGCCCCACAGCTACCCGGGGGAGGGGAACTTCTGGCCCCATAACTGCCCCCACAGCCCCATAAGTGCCCCCTCTGCCCCCCCATAACCCCCCCACCCCCTATAGCAGCCCCAAACCGTGCCCCATAACCCCCCCCCCAGACCTCCAACCCCCCAACCACCCCCACAGCCCCCCCGAACCACCTCACAGCGGCCCCAAAACCCCCTCAGCCACCCCATAGCGGCCCCCAACTGCCCCACAGCCCCTCCCGTGCCCCATAGCAGTCCCATAGCCCCCCATAACTGCCCCATAACCACCCCTGTGCCCCACAGCGCCCCATAACTGCCCCATAGCCCCCCAGCCACCCCATAGCTGCCCCACAGCAACACCACAACCCCCTCAGCGGCCCCATAGCCGCCCCCAACTGCCCCATAGCGGCCCCATAGCCCCTCCCGGGCCCCATAGCCCCCCATAACCACCCCCGTGCCCCACAACCGCCCCATAGCAGCCCCACAGTGCCCCATGACCACCCCACAACCCCTTCTGTGCCCCATAGCGCCCCATAACCTCCCCGTAGCCCCCCATAACCACCCCATAATCAGCCCCGTGCCCCATAGCAGCCCCACAGCCCCCCCCCCGTGCCCCATAGTGGCCCCACAGCCCCCAACCACCCCACAGTGGTCCCATAGCAGCCCCACAGCCTCCCCAACCACCCCACAACTGCCCCATAGCGGTCCCATAGCCCCTCCCGGGCCCCATAGCGGCCCCATAGCCCCCCATAACCACCCCACAGCCACCCCCACACCCCACAACCGCCCCACAGCAGCCCCACAGCACCCCATGACCACCCCACAACCCCTTCTGTGCCCCGCAGCGCCCCATAACCTCCCCGTAGCCCCCCATAACCGCCCCATAATCAGCCCCGTGCCCCATAGCAGCCCCACAGCCCCCCCCCCCGTGCCCCATAGCAGCCCCACAGCCCCCCAACCACCCCACAACCACCCCATAGCAGTCCCACAGCCCCTCCCAGGCCCCATAGCGGCCCCATAGCCCCCCATAACCACCCCACAGCCACCCCCACACCCCACAACCGCCCCATAGCAGCCCCACAGCGCCCCATAACCACCCCACAACCCCTTCTGTGCCCCATAGCGCCCCATAACCACCCCACAACCCCTTCTGTGCCCCGCAGCGCCCCATAACCTCCCCGTAGCCCCCCATAACCACCCCATAATCAGCCCCGTGCCCCATAGCGGCCCCACAGCCCCCCAACCACCCCACAACCACCCCACAGCAGCCCCACAGCCTCCCCAACCACCCCACAACCACCCCATAGCAGTCCCACAGCCCCTCCCGGGCCCCATAGCAGCCCCATAGCCCCCCATAACCACCCCACAGCCACCCCCACACCCCACAACCGCCCCACAGCAGCCCCACAGCGCCCCATGACCACCCCACAACCCCTTCTGTGCCCCGCAGCGCCCCATAACCTCCCCGTAGCCCCCCATAACCACCCCCGTGCCCCGTAGCGGCCCCACAGCCCCCCCGACCACCCCATAACCACCCCCCAGCGGCCCCCCAGCGCCCCATAACCGCCCCCCAGCCGCCCCCCAGCGGCCCCACGGCCCCCCCCCGTGCCCCGTTGCGGCCCCCCAGCCCCTCCCGTGCCCCACAGCCGCCCCACATCGCCTCACAGCCCCCCCCCCCCCCCCGGGCCCCTCCGCACCCGGCGGCGGCTCCGCGCCCCCCCTCCGGCCGCCACCGTCCCCGCCGCCGCCGCCGCCTCGCGTCACTTCCGGCGCGGCCCCGCCTTCGTCCCCCACCCCCCACCCCCGGCGCCGGGCGGAAGCGGAAGCAGGGAGGAGGCCACGCCCCCAGCGCTGGCTGGGAACGGGGGAGGGGGAGGGGGCGGTGCCGCCTCCGCGGGGGTCCCCTCCGGAACCCGAGGGCGGGCGCGGGGGTTCCGCGCCGTTTTGGTTCCGGGGGGGGGGGGCAAAAACTAGGGCCCGGTGTCCCCTGGGGGCCCCCATTGTCACCTGGACCCCTCCATTGTCCCCTGGGACCCCCCCCTTGGCCCCTGGGGGCCCCCATTGGCCCCTGGGACCCCCCCATTGGCCCCTGGGGGCCCCCATTGTCACCTGGACCCCCCCATTGTCCCCTGGGACCCCCCCATTGTCACCTGGGACCCCCCCATTGGCCCCTGGGACCCCCCCATTGGCCCCTGGGGGCCCCCATTGTCACCTGGACCCCCCCATTGTCCCCTGGGACCCCCCCATTGGCCCCTGGGGGCCCCCATTGTCACCTGGACCCCCCCATTGTCCCCTGGGACCCCCCCATTGGCCCCTGGGGCCCCCATTGGCCCCTGGGACCCCCCCATTGGCCCCTGGAGGCCCCCATTGTCACCTGGGACCCCCCCAATGTCCCCTGGGACCCCCCCATTGTCACCTGGACCCCCCCATTGTCCCCTGGGACCCCCCCATTGTCACCTGGGACTCCCCCATTGTCCCCTGGGATCCCCCCATTGGCCCCTGGGCCCCCCCATTGTCACCTGGGACCCCCCCAATGTCCCCTGGGACCCCCCCATTGTCACCTGGACCCCCCCATTGTCCCCTGGGACCCCCCCATTGGCCCCTGGGGCCCCCATTGGCCCCTGGGACCCCCCCATTGGCCCCTGGGGGCCCCCATTGTCACCTGGACCCCCCCATTGTCACCTGGGACCCCCCCAATGTCCCCTGGGACCCCCCCATTGTCACCTGGACCCCCCCATTGTCCCCTGGGACCCCCCCATTGGCCCCTGGGGGCCCCCATTGGCCCCTGGGACCCCCCCATTGGCCCCTGGGGGCCCCCATTGTCACCTGGACCCCCCCATTGTCCCCTGGGACCCCCCCATTGGCCCCTGGGTGTCCCCATTGGCCCCTGGGACCCCCCCATTGTCACCTGGACCCCCCCATCGTCCCCTGGGACCCCCCCATTGGCCCCTGGGACTCCCCCATTGTCCCCTGGGACCCCCCCATTGGCCCCTGGGTGTCCCCATTGGCCCCTGGGACCTCCCCATTGTCACTTGGGTGTCCCCCCCATGTCCCCTAAGTGCCCCCCCATGTCACCTGGACCCCCCCCCCCCCATTGTTCCCCGGGTGTCCCCATTGTCCCCAGACCCCCCCCCAATTGTCCCCTGCGTGCCCCCATTGTCCCCAGACTCCCCCCACTGTCCCCTGGTTCCCCCCCCATGTCCCCATGTCCCCCACCCCAAGTCCCCTCACGCCCCCCCCCCCCCCCCCCCATGTCCCCATGTCCCCTGCCATGTCCCCGTGTCCCCTTATGTGTCCCCAGGGTGCCCCCCATGTCCCCATAACCCCCAAACCCCGTGTCCCCCATTGTCCCCGTGTCCCCCCCTTACGTCCACGTCCCCGTGTCCCCACCACTTCCCACGTTTCCTCCATGTCCCTTTGTGTCCCCCCCCATGTCCCCCATGTCCATGTCTCACGTCCCCACCCCACGTCCCGCCACGTCCCTGTCCCGTGTCCCCATGTCCCTTTGTGTCCCGTGTCCCCATATTTCCCCGCCACGTCCCACGTGTCCCCACGTCCCCCTGTCCCATCTCCCTGCCACACCCCACGTCCCCCCCATGTCCCCTTTCCCTCCGTGTCCCCATGCCCCACGTGTCCCCATGTCCCTCCATATCCCTCATGTCCCCACACATCCCCCACGTCCCCCAACGTCCCATGTCCATGTCCCCATGCCCCTTTGTGTCCCCACCACGTCTCCACGTGTCCCCCCGCCCCTCAACGTCCCATTTCCATGTCCCCACGTCCCCACCACGTCCTGTGTCCCCACGTCCCTCAATGTCCCATTTCCCCATCCCCACGTGTCCCCACGTCCCCACCACGTCCCCACGTCCTTCAACGTCCCATGTCCACGTCCTCCATGTCCCCACCACATCCCACGTGTCCCCACGCCCCTCAACGTCCCATTTCCATGTCCCCACGTCCCTCAATGTCCCCTTTCCATGTCCCCACCATGTCCCTCAATGTCCTATGTCCCTCCGTGTCCCCATGTCCCTGCCACATCCCCCATGTCCTTCAATGTCCCATTTCCACGTCCCCGCCACATCCCCCACGTCCCCACGTCCCTCAATGTCCCCTTTCCGTGTCCCCACGTGTCCCCACCGTGTCTCCATGTCCCTCAATGGCCCGTGTCCATGTCCTCCATGTCCCCCCGTGTCCCTCAATGTCCCCATGTGCCCCCACATCCCCCCATGTCCCCACCACGTCCCCCCACGTCCCCCGAGGCGGTGGCCCTGCAGGCAGCGTTCCTTTATTGAAGGGCGAGGGGACGGGGACAGGAGTGTCACACGGCGTCGCGGTCACCGCGTCCCGGTGACGTCACGGCATCCCCGGTGACGTCACGGCGCTCCCGGTGACGTCACTCAGTAGGCGTGGTTGGAGACGAAGAGGGACTCGCTGGCGGCCGCCCCCGCCTGCCCGCTGGGGGTGTACTTGCCCTGGCACGCCAGGGAGTTGGCCTGGGGACAGGGACACGCGTGTCACACACGGGACCACGGTGGCACCAGCCAGAGACACGTGGGCTGGTGGTGGCATCACCTTGACACACGTGGGACCATGGTGGCACCATCCAGGTGGACGGGGGACGGCGGTGGCACCACCCAAACACACGCTGGAGGGTGGTGGCACCACCCACACGTCCACAGGACGATGGTGGCCCCACCCAGATGTTCATGGGACAATGGTGACACCTTCCAGACACACGTGGGACAATGGTGGCACCACCCTGACACACGTGGGACGGTGGTGGCACCACCCAGAAACGTGTGGGACAATGGGGGCACCACCCAGAGACACGTTCTACAGCTGTGGTGCCACCCCCTTGGGGACACGGGGCTGTCACCCCGCAGAGCCACGGTGTCCCCAAAGGTTCTCCATCCCCCTGCTGTCCCCATGCAGGTGGCAGTGACATACGAGGACGAGGACTGGCAGGATGGGTGGCTGAGGCGTCCCCATGTCCCTCCCTGTAACCCTGATGTCCCCAACGTTGACGTACCAGAACCTTCTTGACCTCCTCCTGGACCACCCTGACCACGTCCCCATGTGTCCTCCAACCCCAAGACGTTCTCCACCCCCAGATGTCCCCATGTCCATGACATTGACCTACCAGAACCTTCTTGAGGTCCTCCTGGACCACCATGACCATGACCATGTCCCCATGCGTTCTCCAACCCCCAGATGTCCCCAACGTTGATGTACCAGAACCTCCTTGACGTCCTCCTGGACCACCACGACCACGTCCCCACACCTCCTCCAACCCCAAGACCTTCTCCACCCCCAGGTGTCCCCAGCATTGACCTACCAGAAACTTCTTGACGTCCTCCTGGACCACCATGACCATGACCATGGCCCCACGCGTCCTCCAACCCCAAGACATTCTCCACCCCCAGATGTCCCCAACATTGACGTACCAGAACCTCTTTGAGGTCCTCCTGGACCACCACGACCACGTCCCCACACCTCCTCCAACCCCAAGACCTTCTCCACCCCCAGGTGTCCCCAACGTTGACGTACCAGGGCCCGCTTGACGTACTCCTCCTGGGCCGCCTTGGTGTTCTCCTTCTTGCCGCTCCAGGCCCGCAGCGCCGAGGCCTGCAGCGCCCGCCCGTAGGAGAAGGTCAGGGCCCAGGGCTTCGCCAGGGGACACCGGTTGATGGCGTTGAGGTTGATGGACGCCTCCTCCTCGCTCTGGCCCCCCGACAGGAACGTGATGCCTGGGGACGCGGGGACAGCGTCAGCACCGCGAGGACGTGGCCGTGGGGACGCCACGAGGACGTGGCCGTGGGGATGGGGACACCACGAGGACACAAATATGGGAATGGGGACATCGTGGGGACATGGCCACGGGGACTGGGATGGCGACACCATGAGGACACCACAAAGATGTGGCCATGGGGATGAGGACACCATGAGGACGTGGCCGTGGGGATGAGGATGTGACCATGGGGACCGGGATGGAGATGCCATGGGGATGGGGACACCACGAGGACACAGCTACGGGGACCGGGACATCGTGGGGACATGACCATGAAGACTTAACCATGGGGATGAGGACACCACGAGGACGTGGCCATGGGGACGAGGATATGACCATGGGGACCAGGATGACAACACCATGGAGATGGGGACACCATGAGGACACGGCCATGGGGACGGGGACATCGTGGGGACACGGCCACAAGGAGATAAGGACACAGCTGCAAGTCTAGGGACACCATGGGGACACTGCCATGTGGACCAGGGCAGCGTGGGGACAATGTGGGGACATGGCCATGGGGACACCACAGGGGGTCACCTACAGGGCCATGAGGTCACCGTTGGGACTGGGACACCATGGGGACAGGGATGGCCACAGGAACGTGACCATGGAGGTGGTGACACCATGAGAACGTGGCTATGGGGACACCATGAGGACATCGCTATGGGAATGGGGACACCACGGAGAGGTGGCCACGGTGATGGGGACACCACGGGGACATGGCCATGAGCATGGAGACCCCATGGGGACGCGGCCACAGTGATGGGAACATGGCCATGAGTACGTAGACCCCTTGGGGACATAACCATGGTGATGGGGACACCACGGGGACATGGCCACGAGTCTGGAGACCCCATGGGGACGTGACCACGGTGACAGGGACATGGCCATGAGTATGGGGACACCATGAAGATGTGACCATGGTGATGGGGACACGGCCATGAGTATGGAGACCCCATGGGGACACTACCATGGTGATGGGGACGTGGCCATGAGTATGGAAACATCACGGGGACGTGGCCCCCATGGGGACGTGGCCACCGTGATGGGGACGTGGCCGTGAGTACAGAGACCCCATGGGGACAAAACCTCGGTGATGGGGACACCACGGGGACGTGGTTATGAGTATGGGAACACCGTGGGGACATGGCCACGGTGATGGGAACACCCTGGGGACACCACCATGGTGATGGGGACACAGACAGGAGTATGGAGACCCCATGGGGACGCGGCCACCGTGATGGGGACCCCATGGGGATGTGGCCACCATGATGGGGACGCGGCCACCGTGATGGGGACCCCATGGGGATGTGGCCACCATGATGGGGACGCGGCCACCGTGATAGGGACCCCATGGGGATGTGGCCACCATGATGGGGACGCGGCCACCGTGATGGGGACCCCATGGGGATGTGGCCACCATGATGGGGACGCGGCCACCGTGATGGGGCGCGGCCATGAGTATGGAAACATCACGAGGCCATAACCACGGTGACAAGGACCCCACGGGGACCCGGCCACGGGGACAGGTGACACTGACCGGGCACGGCGGGTGGCACGGTGCGGCGCAGGGCAGTGACGGTGGCCATGGCGATCTCCTCGGGGCTGTACTTCTTGGTGCAGGAGTGGCCGGCTGTCACCATGTTGGGCTTCAGCAGCGTCCCCTCCAGGTAGACGTGGTGGTCGCTCAGCGCCTTGTAGACGGCCGCCAGCACCTGGGGACACATCGGGGACGTTGGGGACACCTCGGGGACACCCTGGGGACATGCTGGGGACACCCTGGGGACATCACCCACCTTCTCGGTCACGTACTGGCAGCGCTTCAGGTCATGGTCACCATCTGGAAGGATCTCGGGCTCCACGATGGGGACGATGCCGTTCTGTGGGGACACGGGGACGTCAGGGACAGCCCGAGGGTGGCAGGGAGGGGACGCAGTGACAGGGACACGATGGTGGACGGGGTGCAGGGCAGCAGAAGGTGGCCTGGGCTACCCAGGGGGACAGGAGGTGACACGGTGCCACGTCGCAGGTGGGAGGCCACCATGGGGTGCCCAGAGGTGACACAGGGGGTGGGGATGGAGAAGTGACACGAAGGGAGGACACAGGGAGGTGGCACCAGGGCGGGGAGGTGGCAAAATGTCAAGGGGAGGTGCCACCACACCAGCTGGAGGTGCCAATATGTCAACTGAAGGTGGCACCAAGCCAACTGGAGGTGGCAATATGTCAAGGGGAGGTGCCACCACGCCAACTGGAGGGGCCACCAGAGCATGGAGGCGGCAATATGTCAAGGGGAGGTGCCATCAAGCCAACTGGAAGTGCCACCAGGGCATAGAGGTGACAATATATCAACTGGAGGGGCCACCACGCCAACTGGAGGGGCCACCAGGGCGTGGAGGTGGCAGTATGTCAAGTGGAAGTGCCACCAAGTCAACTGGAGGCCTCCAACCACCACAGGGCACCAACAGGGGACACGGGGACGGGAAGGGGGACACGGGGACCTGCTGGCAGATGCTGGCGTAGCGCGCGAGGACGTTGGCGTTCTCCAGGATGGCGAGGCGCGAGGGCGTGTGCTCCGAGATCTTGAGGACGCAGCGCCACTTGGCGAAGTCGGCCCCGTCCTTCTTGTACTGGGCGCAGCGCTCCATCAGCCCGTCCAGCCCTGGGGACACCGCGGTGGCATCAGGGGCGGGGCCACCCGTGGGGCACGGGGACGGCAGCGGGGGTGGGGACACCGTGGTGGCATCAGGGACGGGGTCAGGGATGGGGACACCACAGTGGCATCAAGGATGGGGACACCATGATGACGGAGTGGTGACATCAGGGATGGGGACACCATGGTGGCATCAGGGACGGGGTCAGGGATGGGGACACCACAGTGGCATCAAGGATGGGGACACCATGATGACGGAGTGGTGACATCAGGGATGGGGACACCATGGTGGCATCAAGGATGGGGATGCCAACAAGACGTAGCGGTGGGATGGGGTCACCACAGTGACATCAGGGATGGGGTCGGGGATGAGGACACCATGGTGGCGACGTCAGGGATGGGGACACCGTGGTGGCACTCACCTTGGGTCGTGGTCTCGCCATTGGTGCCAGCCAGGGGCACGACGCCCTTGTCCACCTGGCGGACAGGGACAGGGTCACTGGGGCGCCGGCCTGGTCCCCTCCCTGTCCCCACGGCCCACGTGTCACCCCCCGTGTCCCCAACACCCCAAAGTCCCCGTGATGCCCCCAAGATGTCCCCACCTCAACACATCAACATGGCCACCTAACAAAGCCACCGTTTACGTGGTTGACCTGGATCAAAGAGTGCCCCATGTCCCCAAGACCCCAAGTCCCCCAACACCCTTGATGTCCCCAACACCCTAAGGTCCCCACGGCGTCCCCAGAACGTTGACGTGGTTGACCTGGAGCAAGGAGTGTCCCATGTCCCCAAGACCCCCCAAAACCCTTGATGTCCCCAAGACGTCCCCACCCCAACGCGGCCACCTAACAAAGCCACCGTTGACCTGGTTGACCAGCAGCAAGGAGCCCCCACCTCCCCCCAACGCCCTTGCGGTCCCCGTGTCCCCACCGTGTCCCCGAGGTCCCCACCTTGATGCCAACGACGGCGCCCTTGCCGCGGATGACCTGGGGGAAGGGGCGCCCGTCATCGGCCGACTGGTAGAGGGTCTCGTGGAAGAGGATGACGCCGCCGATGCAGGGGTCCACGCGCTTGTCGGCCGTGAAGAGCAGCTGCCGGTACCAGCGGCGGTTCTCCTCCGTGTTCTCCGCCCCCACCGAGCTCAGCCGCTTGGCGATGCTGCCTGGGGTGGCCCAGTATAGACCAGTTTACTCCCAGTAACCCGTAATGGTCTCCCAGAGCTGCGCCAGTAGCTCACAGTAGCTCCCAGTGCCACTCCAGGAGCTCTCATGGACCCCCTGGTGCCACCTCGAGGTTCTTAGCCACTTCCCCATCCTCCTTGAAGCCATACCAGTATGTTCCAGTACATCCCGGTACACCCCAGTATGTCCCAGTATGACCCCCTGGACTCTTGGTGGTGCCCCAGTGCCTCCCAGTAGCTCCCAGTGCCACTCCAGGAGCTCTCATGGACCTCCTGGTGCCACCTCGAGGTTCTCGGACACTTCCCCATCCTCCTTGAAGCCATACCAGTAAGACCCAGTATGTCCCAGTATGACCCAGTATGTCCCAGTATGACCCCCTGGACTCTTGGTGGTGCTCCAGTGCCTCCCAGTAGCTCCCAGTGCCACTCCAGGAGCTCTCATGGACCTCCTGGTGCCACCTCGAGGTTCTCAGACACTTCCCCATCCTCCTTGAAGCCATACCAGTATGTTCCAGTACATCCCGGTACACCCCAGTATGTCCCAGTATGACCCCCTGGACTCTTGGTGGTGCTCCAGTGCCTCCCAGTAGCTCCCAGTACCACCCCAGGAGCTCTCATGGACCTCCTGGTGCCACCTCGAGGTTCTCAGACACTTCCCCATCCTCCTTGAAGCCACACCAGTATGACCCAGTATGTCCCAGTATGTGCCAGTATGTCCCAGTACGTCCCCTTAGGCTCTTGGTGGTGTTCCAGTGCCTCCCAGTAGCTCCCAGTACCAGCCCAGGAGCTCTCAAAGCCCCCCTAGTGCCACCTCGAGGTGCTCAGCTGTTTCCCCATCCTCCCTGCTGCCATCCCAGCTCATCCCAGTAGCTTCCAGTGCCCTCCTGGTGCCGCTCCAGTGGCTCCCAGCAAGGTCCAGTGCCCTCCCGGTGCCTCTCCATATCTCCCAGTGCCTCCCAGTGGCCCCTCGGCCCCTCCCAGCCCCGTCAGAGCTGACTCACTCCCCAGCACTTCCTCAACACGGGGCAGGGCAGTGCCTCCCAGTTGCTTCCTGTCTGTCCCAGTTGCTTCCAGTCTGTCCCAGTTGCCTCCCAGTCTGTCCCAGTTGCCTCCCAGTGCTGTCCCAGTGGCCCTCAACCCCATCCCAGTGGCTCCCAGTGCCCTCCCAGTGGCCCTCAACCCCCTCCCAGTGCCCACCAGTCCCAACCAGCGCCCACCAGTCCCTCCCAGTGCCCTCCCAGTCCCTCCCAGTGCCCACCAGTGGACTCATCGGCAGCTAGGATGCCCTTGCCGGGGGCCACGATGCGCCGGGCGATGTCGGCGAGCTCCTGCTTCTGCTCGGGGGTGAGCGCCGGGTACTGGTGCGGCATGGTGGTGGCACTGGGGACAGGGGGACAGCGTCAGCGGGGGGTGCGGGGGGACACGGGGAGAGGGTGGGGGCAGGGGAACATTGAGGAACCCGTGGAGAACGTCGGGGGACCCATGGAGAACCCATGGAGAACGTTGGGGACCCCAAGGAGAACCCCATGGAGAACATCAAGGACCCCATGGAGAACATCGGGGACCCCATGGAGAACCCACAGGGGACATCGGGGACCCTACGGAGAAACCCATGGGGGACATCAAGGACCCCATGGAGAACCCCTTGGAGAACGTTGGGGACCCTACAAAGAACATCGGGGTCCCCGTGGAGAACCCATGGAGAACATCGGGGACCCCAAGGAGAACATCGGGGACCCCAAGGAGAACCCACAGGGGACATCGGGGACCCTACGGAGAAACCCATGGGGGACATCGGGGACCCCATGGAGAACCCCTTGGAGAACGTTGGGGACCCCACAGAGGACATCAGGGAACCCGCGGAGAACCCACAGGGGACATTGGGAACCTCAGGGAGAACCCATGGAGAACATTGGGGACCCCATGGAGAAGATCGGGGACCCTACAGGGAACACTGGAGACCCCACGGAGAAACCCGTGGGGAACATCAAGGACCCCATGGAGAACATCGGGGACCCCGTGGAGGAACCCATGGAGAACGTTGGGGATCCTACAGAGAGCATCAAGGACCCTACGGAGAACCCCCTGGAGAACATCGGGGACCCCTTAGAGAACATTGGGGACCCCATGGAGAACCCCACGGGGAACCCCACGGGGAACCCCTTGGAAAACGTTGGGGACCCCAAGGAGAACGTTGGGGACCCCAAGGAGAACCCATAGAGAAGACCGGGGACCCCATGGAAGAACATCGGGGATCCTACAGAGAACATTGGGGACCCCGCGGAGAAACCCACGGGGGACATCAAGGACCCCATAAAGAAACCCGTGGGGGACACCGGGGACCCCACGGAGAACATGGGGGACCCCGTAGGAGAAACCCATGGGGAACATCGGGGAGCCTACAAAGAACATCGGGAACCCCGTGGAGAACCCATAGGGGACATCGAGGACCCCATGGGGAACGTTGGGGACCCCCCAGAGGACATCGGGGACCCCCCGGAGAACGCTGGGGCACCGGTGACATGGGGACATCGGGGACCCCAAGGAGAACCCACGGGGACCCCAAGGAACCGGAGCAGGGGACGGGGAGCCTGGTGGCCACCTGGGGACACCCCGGGGGGACAGAGGGGACACGAGAGGGGGGCAGGGACCCTGGTGGCCGGGAGGGGGCACCCATGGGTGCTGAGGGGACAGCGAGGAAGTGGGGAGGGGGAGAGGGGACAGCAAGGAGGGACCCAAGGGTACCAGGGGCCCCCCAAGGGACACCGAGGAACCACCCAAGGGGACACCAAGGGCATCAAGGAGGGACTCAGGGGACACCGAGGGGCCACCCAAGGGACCTGGGGCCACCCAAGGGGACATCAAGGGGACCCAGGGACACCAAGGAGGGACCCAAGGGTGCCTGGGGGACACCCAAGGGACACCAAGGAACCACCCAGGGGGACGTGGGGACACCCAAGGGGACATCAAGGGGACCCGGGGACACCAAGGAGGGACCCAGGGGACACCCAAGGGACACCAAGGAACCACCCAAGGGGACACCGAGGACATCAAGGAGGGACCCAGGGGACACCGAGGGGCCACCCAAGGGGCCACCAAGGAACCACCCAAGGGGGACACCAAGTGGGACCCGGGGCCACCCAAGGGACCTGGGGACACCAAGGAGGGACCCAGGGGCACCCAAGGGGGACACCAAGGGGGACATGGGGCCACCCAAGGGACCTGGGGACACCCAAGGGGACACCAAGGGGGACATGGGGCCACCC
>NW_026109769.1:0-24979 GCF_013377495.2 Cygnus atratus
CCGCTGTGGGTCACCGGGGTGAGTCCTCCGGGGTTCACATGCACCTACCGGGGATCACCGGGGAGGGTCCTCCGGGGCGCCCGTGGGCCTGCTGGGGGTCACCGGTGCGGGTCCTCCGGGGTGACAGGCGCCGGCTGGTGGTCACCGGGGTGGGTCCTCCGGAGCCCCCGGGCATCTGCCGGGTGTCACCGGGGTGGGTCCTCCGGGGCCGCCCAGGGGCCCGCCGGCTGTCGCCGGGGTGGGTCCTCTGCGGCGCCGTAAGGCCCGCCATGGTTCCCCAGGGTTGGTCTTCCGAGGCGACCGGGGTCTCCTGCGGGGTGTCACCGGGATGGATCCTCCGGGGCGCCCGTGGACCCATTGGGGGTCCACCGGGGTGGGTCCTCCAGGGCGCCCTAGCAGCTGCCGGGTGTCACCGGGGTGGGTCCTCCGGGTAGCCCGGAGGTCCGCTGGGGGTCAGCGGGGTGGGTCCTCCGGGGCGCCCGTGTGCCCACCAAGGGACACCGGGGAGTGTCCTCCGGGGCGCCCGTGGGCCCGCTGTGGGTCACCGGGGTGGGTCCTACAGGGCATCCGTGCACCGGCCAGGGGTCACCAGGGTGGGTCCTCCAGGTTGTCCGGGATCCGCTGGGGGTCAACCCGGTGGGTCCTCTGGGGCGCCCGGGGGATCTCTGGGGCTCACTGGCGTGGAGCTTCCGGGGGTCCGCCAGGGGTCACCCGGGTGTGTCCTCTGGGCTGCCCGGGGGCTCGCTGGGGCTCACTGGGGTGGGTCCTCCGGGGTGACATTGGCCCGCCGGGATAAACCGGGGTGGGTCCTCAGGGGCATCCGGGGGTCCGCCGGGGGTCACCGGGGTGGGTCCTCTGGGCCACCCGGGGGCTCACCGGGGCTCACTGGGGTGGGTCCTCTGTGGCAGCCGTGCACCTCCCGGGGGTCACCAGGGTGGGTCATCTGGGGCGACCGTGGGCCTCCAGGGGGTCACTGGGGTGGGTCCTCCGGGGCGACTAGGGGCCCTCCGCGGGTCACCGGGGTGGGTCCTCCGGGGCGCCCGGGGACCCATCGGGGGTCACCGGGGTGGGTCCTCCGGGGCGACTTGGGGCCCTCCGTGGGTCACCGGGTGGGGTCCTCCGGGGCGCCCGGGGTACCGAAGGTGGACACCGGGGGGGGTCCTCTGGGGCGCCCGGGGTTCCACCAGGGGTAACCGGGGTGGGTTCTCCGGGGCGCCCGGGGGCCCGTCAGGGGTCACCGCGGTGAGACCTCCGAGGCGCCCAGGGGCCCGCCGGGGGTCACCGGGGTGAGTCCTCCAGGGCGCCCGGAGGCCCGCCGGGGGTCACAGGGGTGGGTCCTCCGGGGCGCTCGAGGGCCGCCGGGGGTCACCGGGGCGGGACCTCCAGGGCTCATGGTGGTCCGCCTGGGGTCACCAGGTTCGGTCCTCCATGGCGCCCGGACCTCCGCCGGGTGCCACCAGGATGGGTCCTCCAGGGAGCCCAGGGGCCAGCCGTGGTTCACCAGGGTGAGTCCTCCAGGACGACCAGAGGCCCGCCGGGGGTCACCGGGGTGGGTTCTCCGGGGCGACCGGGCGTCTGCCGGTGGTCACCGGGCTGGGTCCTCCGGGGCGCCCGGGGGCTCTGCAGGGTGTCACCGGGGTGGGTCCTCCAGAGCGCCCGTGCACCTGCCCGGGGTCACCGGGGTGGGTCCTCCGGGGCGCCCGGGGGCCCGTCGGGGGTCACCGGGGTGAGACCTCCGAGGCGCCCGGGAGCCCGCCGGGGGTCACTGGGGTGGGTCCTCCAGGGCGACCAGGGGCCCATCGGGGATCACCGAGGCGGGTCCTCCAGGGCGCACGATGGTCCGCCGGTGGGTCACCGGGGTGGGTCCTCCATGGTGCCCGGACGTCTGCCGGGGGCCACCAGGATGGGTCCTCCGGGGCGCCCGGGGGTCCACCGGGGGTCACCGGGGTGGGTCCTCCGGGGCGCCTGTGCACCTGCCGGGGGTCACCAGGGTGGGTCCTCTGGGACGACCCGGGGCCCTTCGTGGGTCACCGGGGGAGGGCCTCCGGGGTGCCCGTGGTACCGCCGGGGGACACCGGCGGGGGTCCTCTGGGGCGCCCGGGGTTCCGCCAGGGGTCACCGGGGTGGGTCGTCCAGGGCGCGCGTGGGCCCAACTGGAGTCACCGGGGTGGGTCCTCCGGGGGCCCGGGAGTCCGCAGGATGTCACCGGGGTGGGTCCTCGGGGCGCCCGGACACCCGCTGTGGGTCACCGGGGTGGGTCCTCCAGGGTGCCCGTGCACCTGCCGGGGGTAACCGGGGTGGGTCCTCCAGGACGCCCAGACTTCCGCCGGGGACCACCAGGATGGGTCCTCTGGGGACCCCGTGCACCCGCCGCGGGTCTCCGGGATGGGTCCTCCAGGGCGCCCGGGGGCCCGCTGGGGTTCACCGGGGTGGATCCTCCGAGGCGCCCTGGGGCCCTCCACGGGTTACCAGGGGGGGGCCTCCGGGGCGCCAGGGGTACCGCTGGGGGACACCGGGGGGGGTCCTCTGGGGCGCCCGGGGGCCCGCCGCAGATGATCGGGGTGGGTTCTCCGGGGTGCCTGAGGGCCCGCCGGGGATCACCGGGGTGGGTCCTCTGGGTCGCCCGTGGGCCCGCTTGGAGTCACCGGGGTGGGTCCTCCGGGGCGCCCGGGGACCCATCGGGGGTCACCGGGGTGGGTCCTCCGGGTCGCCCGTGCACCTGCCGGGGGTCACCGGGGTGGGTCCTCCGGGGCGCCCACGGACCCATCGGGGGTCACCAGGGTGGGTCGTCCGGGGCTCCCTAGGGCCCGCTGGGGATCACCGGGGTGGGTCCCCCGGGGCGACCTGGGTCCCTCCGCGGGTCACCGGGGGGGGTCATCCGGGGCACCCGGGGGCCCATCGGGGATCACCGGGGTGGGTCCTCCGGGGCGACCTGGGTCCCTCCGCGGGTCACCGGGAGGGGTCATCCGGGGTGCCTGGGGTACTGCCAGGGGACACCGGGGGGGGTCATCCGGGGCGCCCGGGGACCCATCGGGGGTAACCGGGGTGGGTCCTACGGGGCGCCCAGGGGTCCGCAGGGTGTCACCGGGGTGGGTCCTCCGGAGCGCCCGTGGGCCCGCTGTGGGTCACCGGGGTGAGACCTCTGAGGTGCCCTGGGGCCCGCCGGGGGTCACTGGGGTCGGTCCTCCAGGGCGACCGGGGACCCGCCGGGGGTCACTGGGGGGGGTCCTGTGGGGCGCCCGTGGGTCCACCGGGGGTCAGCGGGGTGGGTTCTTAGGGGCGCCCGTGGGCTCGCTGTGGGTCACCGGGTGGGATCCTCCGGGGCGCCCGGGGTACCACCGGGGGACACCGGGGGGGGTCCTGTGGGGCGCCCGGGGTTCCGCCAGGGCTAACTGAGGTGGGTCCTCCGGGGCGACCGGGGGTCCGCCGGGGGTCACCGGGGGGGGTCCAACGGGGCGCTGGGGGACCCATCGGGGGTCACCGGGGTGGGTCCTCCAGGGCGACCGGGGTACCGACGGTGGACACCGGGTGCGGTCCTCTGGGACGCCCGGGGTTCTGCCAGGGGTAACTGGGGTGGGTCCTCCGGGGCGCCCAGGTGTCCGCAGGGTGTCACCGGGGTGGGTCCTCCAGAGCGCCCGGGGTCCGCTGTGGATCACCGGGGTGAGACCTCCGAGGCGCCCGGGGACCCGCCGGGGGTCACCGGGGTGAGTCCTCCCGGGCGACCGGGGGCCCGCCGGGAGTCACAGGGGTGGGTCCTTCGGGGCGCTCGGGGGCCGTCGGGGGCCACCGGGGTGGGTCCACAGGAGTGCCCGGGGGCCCATCCGGGGTCACCAGGGCGGGACCTCCAGGGCTCATGGTGGTCCGCCTGGGGTCACCGGGATCGGTCCTCCACGGCGCCCGGACCTCCGCCCGGTGCCACCAGGATGGGTCCTCGGGGAGCCGTGCGCGCGCCGGGGGTCACCGGGGTGGGTCCTCCAGGGCGACCCAGGGCCCTCCGCGGGTCACCGGGGGGGGTCCTCTGGGGCGCCCGGAGTTCCGCCAGGGGTCACCGGGGTGCGTCCTCCGGGGCGACTGGGGGTCCGCCGGGGGTCACTTGGGTGGGTCCTCCAGGGCGCCCGGGGGCCCGCCAGGGGGACACCGGATGTGTCCCCTGGGGCGCCCGGGGTTCCGCCAGGGCTAACTGAGGTGGGTCCTCCGGGGCGACCTGGGGTCCGCCGGGGGTCACCGGGTGGGTTCCTCCGGGGCGCCCGGGGTACCGCTGGGGGACACCGGATGAGTCCCCTGGGCCGCCCGGGGTTCCGCCAGGGCTAACTGAGGTGGGTCCTCTGGGGCGACCGGGGGTCCGCCGAGCGTCACCGGGGTGGGTTCTCCGAGGCGCCTGAGGGCGCGCCGGGGGTCACCGGGGTGGGTCCTCCGCGGCGCCCGCGGACCCATCGGGGGTCACCAAGGTGGGTTGTCCGGGACGCCCTGGTGCGCACTGGGGATCACCGGGGTGGGTCCTCCGGGGCGACCTGGGTCCCTCCGCGGGTCACCAGGGGGGGTCATCCGGGGCGCCCGGGGTACGGCCAGGGGACACCGGGGGGGGTCCTCCGGGGCGCCTGGGGGCCCGCCGGGGTTCACCGGGGTGGGTCCTACGGGGCGCCCAGGGGTCCGCAGGGTGTCACCGGGGTGGGTCCTCCCGAGCGCCCGGGGCCCGCTGTGGATCACCGGGGTGAGACCTCTGAGGCGCCCTAGGGCCCGCTGGGGGTCACTGGGGTGGGTCCTCCAGGGCGACCGGGGGTCCACCGGGGGTCACCGGGGGGGTCATCCGGGGCGCCGGCAGGCCCGTTGGGGGTCACCGGGGTGGGTCCTCCGGGGCGACCGGGGGTCCTCCAGGGGCCCCAATAATGGGTCCTCCGGGGAGCCTGTGCGCCCGCTGTGGGTCATCGGGGTGGGTCCTCCGGGGCGCCCGGGGGCCCGCCGCGGATGATCGGGGTGGGTTCTCCGGGGCGCCTGAGGGCCGCCTGGGGTCACCGGTGAGAGTCCTCTGGGGCGCCCGTGGGCCCGCTTGGAGTCACCGGGGTGGGTCCTCTGGGGCGCCCGTGCACCTGCCGGGGGTCACCGGGGTGGGTCCTCCGGGGCGCCCGTGCACCTGCCGGGGCTCACCGTTGTGGGTCCTCCGGGGCGACCTGGGTCCCTCCGCGGGTCACCGGGGGGGGTCATCCGGGGCGCCCGGGGTACCGCCAGGGGACACGGGGGGAGGTCCTCCGGGGCGCCCGGGGACCCAACGGGGGTCACCGGGGTGGGTCCTACGGGGCGCCCAGGGGTCCGCAGGGTGTCACCGGGGTGAGACCTCCGAGGCGCCCTGGGGCCCGTCGGGGGTCATTGGGGTGAGACCTCCGAGGCGCCCTGGGGCCCGCTGGGGGTCACTGGGGTGGGTCTTCCAGGGCGACCGGGGACCCGCCGGGGGTCACCGGGAGGGGTCATCCGGGGCGCCCGGGGGCCCATTGGGGGTCACCGGGGTGGGTCCACCAGGGCGACCGGGGGTCCGCCAGGGGCCAAAATAATGGGTCCTCCAGGGAGCCTGTGCGCCCGCTGTGGGTCATCGGGGTGGGTCCTCTGGGGCGCCCTTGGGCCCGCAGCGGATGATCGGGGTGGGTTCTCCGGGGCGCCTTAGGGCCCGCCTGGGGTCACCGGTGTGGGTCCTCTGGGGCGCCCGTGCAACTGCCGGGGGTCACCTGTGTGGGTCCCCCGGGGCGCCCTGTGCACCTGCCGGGAATCACTGGGGAGGGTCCTCCGGGGAGCCCGTGCACCCGCCAGGCGTCACCGGGATGGGTCATCCAGGGCGCCCGGTGGCCCCCCGGAGGTCACCAGGGTGGGTCCTCCGGGGCGACCGGGGGCCCGTCGGGGGTTACCAGGGTGGGTCCTCTGGGGCGACCTGGGGCCCTCCGCAGGTCACCGGGTGGGTTCCTCCGGGGCGCCCGGGGTACCGCCGGGGGACACTGGGGGGGGTCCTGTGGGGCGCCCGGGGTTCCGCCAGGGCTAACTGAGGTGGGTCCTCCGGGGCGCCCGGGGGCCCGCCGGGGGTCACCGGGGTGGGTTCTCCGAAGGCGCCTGAGGGCGCGCCAGGGAGTCACCGGGGTGGGTCCTCCGCGGCGCCCGCAGACCCATCAGAGGTCACCAGGGCTGGGTCGTCCCGGGCGCCCTGGGGCCCGCTGGGGATCACCGGTGTGGGTCCTCTGGGGCGACCTGGGTCCCTCCGTGGGTCACCGGGGGGGGTCATCCGGGGCGCCCGGGGTACCGCCAGGGGACACGGGGGGGGGGTCCTCCGGGGCGCCCAGGGGACCCATCGGGGGTCACCGGGGTGGGTCCTACGGGGCGCCCAGGGGTCCGCAGGGTGTCACCGGGGTGGGTCCTCCAGAGCGCCCGGGGCCCGCTGTGGATCACCGGGGTGAGACCTCCGAGGCGCCCTGGGGCCCGTCAGGGGTCATCGGGGTGAGACCTCGCGGCGCCCTGGGGCCCGCTGGGGGTCACTGGGGTGGGTCCTCCAGGGCGACCGGGGACCCGCCGGGGGTCACCGGGGGGGGTCCAACGGGGCGCCGGGGGACCCATCGGGGGTCACCGGGGTGGGTCCTCCAGGGCGACCGGGGGTCCACCGGGGGTCACCGGGGTGGGTCATCCGGGGCGCCCGGGGGCCCGTTGGGGGTCACCAGGGTGGGTCCACCAGGGCGACCGGGGGTCCGCCAGGGGCCACAATAATGGGTCCTCCGGGGAGCCTGTGCGCCCGTTGTGGGTCATCGGGGTGGGTCCTCTGGGGCGCCCGGGGGCCCGCCGCGGATGATCGGGGTGGGTTCTCCGGGGCGCCTGAGGGCCGCCTGGGGTCACCGGTGTGGGTCCTCTGGGGCGCCCGTGGGCCCGCTTGGAGTCACCGGGGTGGGTCCTCCGGGGCGTCCGGGGGTCCGCAGGGTGTCACCGGGGTGGGTTCTCCGAGGCACCTGAGGGCGCGCCGAGTGTCACCGGGGTGGGTCCTCCACGGCGCCCGCGGACCCATCGGGGGTCACTGAGGTGGGTATTCCAGAGCAACCAGGGACCCGCCGGGGCTCACCGGTGTGGGTCCTCCGGGGCGACCTGGGTCCCTCCAAGTTTCACCGGGGGGGGGTTCATCCGGGGCGCCCGGGGACCCATCGGGGGTAACCGGGGTGGGTCCTACGGGGCGCCCAGGGGTCCGCAGGGTGTCACCGGGGTGGGTCCTCCGGAGCACCCGGGGCCCGCTGTGGGTCACCGGGGTGAGACCACCGAGGCGCCCTGGGGCCCGTCGGGGGTCATCGGGGTGAGACCTCCGAGGCGCCCTGGGGCCCGCTGGGGATCACTGGGGTGGGTCCTCCAGGGCGACCGGGGACCCACTGGGGGTCACCAGGGTGGGTCATCCGGGGCGACCGGGGACCCGCCGGGGGTCACCGGGGTGGGTCCTCCGTGACGCCCATACGTCCGCCGGGGGCCACCAGGATGGGTCCTATGGGGAGCCCGTGCACCCGCCAGGGGTCACCGGGATGGGTCCTCAAGGGCGACCGGGGGCCCCCCGGAGGTCACCGGTGTAGGTCCTCCAGGGCGCCCGGGGGCCCGCCGGGGGTCACCGGGGTGGATCCACCGGATCACCCGGGGGCCCATCGGGGGTCACCAGGGTGGGTCCTCCGGAGCGCCCGTGCACCTGCCGGGAATCACCTGGGAGGGTCCTCCGGGGAGCCCGTGCACCCGCCAGGCGTCACCGGGATGGGTCCTCCGGGGCGACCTGGGGCCCTCCGCGGTTCACCGGGTGGGTTCCTCCGGGGCGCCCGGGGTACCGCCGGGGGACACCGGGGGGGGGTCCTCTGGGGCGCCCGGGGTTCCGCCAGGGCTAACTGAGGTGGGTCCTCCGGGGCGACCGGGGGTCCGCCGGGGCTCACAGGGGTGGGTCCTCCGGGGCGCCCGGGGGCCCGCCGGGGGTCACCGGGGTGGGTTCTCCGAGGCGCATGAGGGCGCGCCGGGGGTCACCGGGGTGGGTCCTCCGCGGCGCCCGCGGACCCATCAGAGGTCACCAGGGTGGGTCGTCCGGGGCGCCCTGGGGCCAGTGGGGATCACCGGTGTGGGTCCTCTGGGGCGACCTGGGTCCCTCCGCGTGTCACCGGGGGGGGTCATCCGGGGCGCCCGGGGTACCGCCAGGGGACACGGGTGGGGGGGTCCTCCGGGGCGCCCAGGGACCCATCGGGGGTCACCGGGGTGGGTTCTACGGGGCGCCCAGGGGTCCGCAGGGTGTCACCGGGGTGGGTCCTCCAGAGCGCCCGGGGCCCGCTGTGGATCACCGGGGTGAGACCTCCGAGGCGCCCTGTGGCCCGTCGGGGGTCATCGGGGTGAGACCTCCGAGGCGCCCCGGGGCCCGCTGGGGGTCACTGGGGTGGGTCCTCCAGGGCGACTGGGGACCCGCCGGGGGTCACTGGGGGGGTCCAACGGGGCGCCGGGGGACCCATCGGGGGTCACCGGGGTGGGTCCTCTGGAGCGCCCGGGGCCCGCTGTGGGTCACTGGGGTGAGACCTCCGAGGCGCCCTGGAGCCCGCTGGGGGTCACTGGGGTGGGTCCTCCAGGGCGACCAGGGACCCGCCGGGGGTCACCGGGGGGGTCATCCGGGGCGCCCGGGGGCCCGTTGGGGGTCACCGGGGTGGGTCCAACAGGGCGACCGGGGGTCCGCCAGGGGCCACAATAATGGGTCCTCCGGGGAGCCTGTGCGCCCGCTGTGGGTCATCGGGGTGGGTCCTAAGGGGCGCCCGGGGGCCCGCCGCGGATGATCGGGGTGGGTTCTCCGGGGCGCCCGTGGGCCCGCCTGGGGTCACCGGGGTGGGTCCTCCGAGGCGCCTGAGGGCGCGCCGGGGGTCACCGGGGTGGGTTCTCCGAGGCGCCTGAGGGCGCGCCGGGGGTCACCGGGGTGGGTCCTCCGCGGCGCCCGCGGACCCATCGGGGGTCACCGGGGTGGGTCGTCTGGGGCGCCCTGGGGCCTGCTGGGGATCACCAGGGTGGGTCCTATGGGGCGACCTGGGTCCCTCCGCGTGTCACCGGGGGGGTTCGTCCTGGGCGCCCGGGGACCCATCGTGCGTCACCGGGGTGGGTCCTACGGGGCGCCCAGGTGTCCGCAGGGTGTCACCGGGGTGGGTCCTCCAGAGCGCCCGGGGCCCGCTTTGGATCACCGGGGTGAGACCTCCGAGGCGCCCTGGGGCCCGCTGGGGGTCACTGGGGTGGGTCCTCCAGGGCGACCGGGGACCCGCCGGGGGCACCGGGGGGGTCATCCGGGGCGCCCGGGGGCCCGCTGTGGGTCATCGGGGTGGGTCCTCCGGGGCGCCCGGGGGCCCGCCGCGGATGATCGGGGTGGGTTCTCTGGGGCGCCTTAGGGCCCGCCTGGGGTCACCGGTGTGGGCCCTCCGGGGCACCCGTGCACCTGCCGGGGGTCACCGGGGTGGGTCCTCCGGGGCGCCCGTGCACCTGCCGGGAATCACCGGGGAGGGTAATCCGGGGAGCCCATGCACCCGCCAGGGGTCACCGGGATGGGTCCTCCAGGGCGACCGGGGGCCCCCCGAAAGTCACCAGGGTGGGTCCTCCGGGGCGACCGGGGGCCCTCCGCGGGTCACCGGGGTGGGTCCTACGGGGCGCCCAGGGGTCCGCAGGGTGTCACCGGGGTGGGTCCTCCAGAGCGCCCGGGGTCCGCTGTGGATCACCGGGGTGAGACCTCCGAGGCGCCCTGTGGCCCGTCGGGAGTCATCGGGGTGAGACCTCCGAGGCGCCCTGGGGCCCGCTGGGGGTCACTGGGGTGGGTCCTCCAGGGCGACCGGGGACCCGCCGGGGGTCACCGGGGGGGGTCCAACGGGGCGCCCGGGGGCCCATCAGGGGTCACAGGGTGGGGCCTCCGGGGCGACCGGGGGTCCTCCAGGGGCCCCAATAATGGGTCCTCCGGGGAGCCTGTGCGCCCGCTGTGGGTCATCGGGGTGGGTCCTCTGGGGCGCCCGGGGGCCCGCCGCGGATGATCGGGGTGGGTTCTCCGTGGCGCCTGAGGGCCGCCTGGGGTCACCTGTGTGGGTCCTCTGGGGCGCCCGTGGGCCCGCTTGGAGTCACCGGGGTGGGTCCTCCGGGGCGTCCGGGGGTCCGCAGGGTGTCACCAGGGTGGGTTCTCCGAGGCACCTGAGGGCGCGCCGGGTGTCACCGGGGTGGGTCCTCTGCGGCGCCCGCAGACCCATCGGGGGTCACTGAGGTGGGTCTTCCAGGGCAACCAGGGACCCGCCGGGGGTCACCGGGGTGGGTCCTCCGGGGCGACCTCGGTCCCTCCGCGGGTCACCGGGGGGGGTCATCCGGGGCACCCGGGGGCCCATCGGGGATCACCGGGGTGGGTCCTCCAGGGCGACCTGGGTCCCTGCGCGTTTCACCGGGGGGGGGTTCATCCGGGGCGCCCGGGGTACCGCCAGGGGACACAGAGGGGGTCCTCCGGGGCGCCCGGGGACCCATCGGGGGTAACCGGGGTGGGTCCTACGGGGCGCCCAGGGGTCCGCAGGGTGTCACCATCGTGGGTCCTCCGGAGCGCCCGGGGCCCGCTGTGGGTCACCGGGGTGAGGCCACCGAGGCGCCCTGTGGCCCGTCGGGGGTCATCGGGGTGAGACCTCCGAGGCGCCCTGGGGCCCGCTGGGGATCACCGGGGTGGGTCCTCCAGGGCGCCCGGGGGCCCGTCGGGGGTTACCAGGGTGGGTCCTCCGAGGCGACCTGGGGTCCTCCGCGGGTCACCGGGTGGGTTCCTCCGGGGCGCCCGGGGTACCGCCGGGGCACACCGGATGTGTCCCCTGGGGCGCCCGGGGTTCCGCCAGCGCTAACTGAGGTGGGTCCTCCGGGGCGACCGGGGGTCCACCGAGGGTCACCGGGGTGGGTTCTCCGAGGAGCCTGAGGGTGCACCGGGGGTCACCGGGGTGGGTCCTCCGCGGCGCCCGCGGACCTATCGAGGGTCACCAGGGTGGGTTGTCCGGGAGGCCCTGGGGCCCACTGGGGATCACCGGTGTGGGTCCTCTGGGGTGACCTGGGTCCCTCCGCGGGTCACCGGGGGGGTCATCAGGGGCACCCGGGGGACCCATCGGGGGTCACCGGGGTGGGTCCTCCAGGGCGACCGGGGGTCCGCCAGGGGCCACAATAATGGGTCCTCCGGGGAGCCTGTGCGCCCGCTGTGGGTCATCGGGGTGGGTCCTCCGGGGCGCCTGGGGGCCCGCCGCGGATGATCGGGGTGGGTTCTCCGGGGCGCCTGAGGGCTGCCTGGGGTCACCTGTGTGGGTATTCCGCGGCGCCCGTGCACCTGCCGGGAATCACCGCGGAGGGTCCTCCGGGGAGCCCGTGCACCTGTCGGGAATCACCGGGGAGGGTCCTCCGGGGCGACCGGGGGCCCTCCGCGGGTCACCGGGTGGGTTCCTCCGGGGCGCCCGGGGTACCGCCGGGGGACACCGTGGGGGGTCCTCTGGGGCGCCCGGGGTTCCGCCAGGGCTAACTGAGGTGGGTCCTCCGGGGCGACCGGGGGTCACCGGTGTGGGTCCTCCAGGGCGACCTGGGTCCCTCCGCGGGTCACCGGGGGGGGTCCTCCGGGGCGCCCGGGGGCCCATCGGGGATCACCGGGGTGGGTCCTCCGGGGTGACCTGGGTCCCTCCGCATTTCACCGGGGGGGGGGTTCATCCGGGGCGCTCGGGGTACCTCCAGGGGACACAGAGGGGGTCCTAAGGGGCGCCCGGGGACCCATCGGGGGTAACCGGGGTGGGTCCTCCGGGGCGCCCAGGGACACATCGGGGGTAACTGGGGTGGGTCCTACGGGGCGCCCAGGGGTCCGCAGGGTGTCACCATGGTGGGTCCTCCGGAGCACCCGGGGCCCGCTGTGGGTCACCGGGGTGAGACCACCGAGGCGCCCTGTGGCCCGTCGGGGGTCATCGGGGTGAAACCTCCGAGGCGCCCTGGGGCCCGCTGGGGATCACCGGGGTGGGTCCTCCAGGGCGCCCGGGGGCCCGTTGGGGGTCACCTGGGTGGGTCCACCGGAGCACCCGGGGGCCCATCGGGGGTCACCGGGGTGGGTCCTCCAGGGCGACCGGGGACCCGCCGGGGGTCACCGGGGTGGGTCCTCCCTGACGCCCATACGTCCGCCGGGGGCCACCAGGATGGGTCCTCCGGGGAGCCCGTGCACCCGCCAGGGGTCACCGGGATGGGTCCTCCAGGGCGCCCGGGGGCCCCCCGGAGGTCAGCAGGGTGGGTCCTCCGGGGCGACCGGGGGCCCGTCGGGGGTTACCAGGGTGGGTCCTCCAGGGCGACCTGGGGCCCTCCGCGGGTCACCGGGTGGGTTCCTCCGGGGCGCCCGGGGTACCGCCGGGGGACACCAGGGGGGTCCTCTGGGCGCCCAGGGGACCGCCAGGGCTAACTGAGGTGGGTCGTCCGGGGCGCCCTGAGGCCCGCTGGGGATCACCGGGGTGGATCCTACGGGGCGACCTGGGTCCCTCCGCGGGTCACCGGGGTGGGTCCTCCGGGGCGCCCGGGGGCCCGCCGGGGGTCACCGGGGTGGGTTCTCCGAGGCGCCTGAGGGCGCGCCGGGGGTCACCGGGGTGGGTCCTCCGCGGCGCCCGCGGACCCATCGGGGGTCACCAGGGTGGGTCGTCTGGGGCGCCCTGGGGCCTGCTGGGGATCACCGGGGTGGGTCCTCCGGGGCGACCTGGGTCCCTCCGCATGTCACCGGGGGGGGTCGTCCTGGGCGCCCGGGGACCCATCGTGGGTCACCGGGGTGGGTCCTACGGGGCGCCCAGGTGTCCGCAGGGTGTCACCGGGGTGGGTCCTCCAGAGCGCCCGGGGCCCGCTTTGGATCACCGGGGTGAGACCTCTGAGGCGCCCTGGAGCCCGTCGGGGGTCATCGGGGTGAGACCTCTGAGGCGCCCTGGGGCCCGCTGGGGGTCACTGGGGTGGGTCCTCCAGGGCGACCGGGGACCCGCCGGGGGTCACAAGGGGGGGGGTCATCCGGGGCGCCCGGGGGCCCGCTGTGGGTCATCGGGGTGGGTCCTCCGGGGCGCCCGGGGGCCCGCCGCGGATGATCGGGGTGGGTTCTCCGGGGCGCCTTAGGGCCTGCCTGGGGTCACCGGTGTGGGTCCTCCGGGGCACCCGTGCACCTGCCGGGGGTCACCGGGGTGGGTCCTCCGGGGCGCCCGTGCACCTGCCGGGAATCACCGGGGAGAGTAATCCGGGGAGCCCATGCACCCGCCAGGGGTCACCGGGATGGGTCCTCCAGGGCGCCCGGGGGCCCCCCGAAAGTCACCAGGGTGGGTCCTGCGGGGCGACCGGGGGCCCTCCGCGGGTCACCGGGTGGGTTCCTCCGGGGCGCCCGGGGTACCGCCGGGTGACACCGGGGGGGGGTCCTCTGGGGCGCCCGGGGTTCCGCCAGGGCTAACTGAGGTGGGTCCTCCGGGGCGACCGGGGGTCCGCCGCGGGTCACCGGGCTGGGTCCTCCAGAGCGCCTGAGGGCACGCCGGGGGTCACCGGGGTGGGTTCTCCGAGGCGCCTGACGGCACGCCGGGGGTCACTGGGGTGGGTCCTCCGCGGCGCCCGCGGACCCATCGGGGGTCACCATGCTGGGTTGTCCGGGAGGCCCTGGGGCCAACTGGGGATCACCGGGGTGGGTCCTATGGGGCGACCTGGGTCCCTCTGCGGGTCACCGGTAGGGGGTCATCCGGGGCGTCCGGGGGCCCATCGGGGGTCACCGGGGTGGGTCCACCGGATCACCCTGGGGCCCATCGGGGGTCACCAGGGTGGGTCCTCCAGGGCGACCGGGGGTCCGCCAGGGGCCACAATAATGGGTCCTCCGGGGAGCCTGTGCGCCCGCTGTGGGTCATCGGGGTGGGTCCTCCGGGGCGCCCTGGGGCACCTCCGCAGGGGTCACTGGGGTGGGTCCTCCGGGGCGCCCGTGCACCTGCCGGGCTCACCGGGGTGGGTCCTCCGGGGCGACCTGGGTCCCTCCGCGGGTCATCGGGAGGGGTCATCCGGGGCGCCCAGAGGCCCATCGGGGATCACCGAGGTGGGTCCTCCGGGGCGACCTGGGTCCCTCCGCGGGTCACCGGGGGGGGGTCATCCGGGGCGCCCGGGGGCCCATCGGGGATCACCGGGGTGGGTCCTCCGCGGTGACCTGGGTCCCTCCGCATTTCACCGGGGGGGGGGTTCATCCGGGGCGCCCGGGGTACCTCCAGGGGACACAGAGGGGGTCCTCCGGGGCGCCCGGGGACCCATCGGGGGTAACCGGGGTGGGTCCTACGGGGCGCCCAGGGGTCCGCAGGGTGTCACCATGGTGGGTCCTCCGGAGCGCCCGGGGCCCGCTGTGGGTCACCAGGGTGAGACCACCGAGGCGCCCTGTGGCCCGTCGGGGGTCATCGGGTTGAGACCTCCGAGGCGCCCTGGGGCCCGCTGGGGATCACCGGGGTGGGTCCTCCAGGGCGCCCGGGGGCCCGTTGGGGGTCACCTGGGTGGGTCCACCGGAGCACCCGGGGGCCCATCGGGGGTCACCAGGGTCGGTCCTCCAGGGCGACCGGGGACCCGCCGGGGGTCACCGGGGTGGGTCCTCCCTGACGCCCATACGTCCGCCGGGGGCCACCAGGATGGGTCCTCCGGGGCGACCGGGGGCCCGTCGGGGGTTACCAGGGTGGGTCCTCCGGGGCGACCTGGAGCCCTCCGCGGGTCACCGGGTGGGTTCCTCCGGGGCGCCCGGGGTACCGCCGGGGGACACCAGGGGGGTCCTCTGGGCGCCCAGGGGACCGCCAGGGCTAACTGAGGTGGGTCGTCCGGGGCGCCCTGAGGCCCGCTGGGGATCACCGGGGTGGGTCCTCCGGGGCGACCGGGGGCCCTCCGCGGGTCACCGGGTGGGTTCCTCCGGGGCGCCCGGGGTACCGCCGGGTGACACCGGGGGGGGGGGTCCTCTGGGGCGCCCGGGGTTCCGCCAGGGCTAACTGAGGTGGGTCCTCCGGGGCGACCGGGGGTCCGCCGCGGGTCACCGGGCTGGGTCCTCCAGAGCGCCTGAGGGCACGCTGGGGGTCACCGGGGTGGGTCCTCCGCGGCGCCCGCGGACCCATCGGGGGTCACCATGCTGGGTTGTCTGGGAGGCCCTGGGGCCCACTGGGGATCACCGGGGTGGGTCCTCCGGGGCGACCTGGGTCCCTCTGCGGGTCACCGGTAGGGGGTCATCCGGGGCGTCCGGGGGCCCATCGGGGGTCACCGGGGTGGGTCCACCGGATCACCCTGGGGCCCATCGGGGGTCACCAGGGTGGGTCCTCCAGGGCGACCGGGGGTCCGCCAGGGGCCACAATGGGCGCCCTGGGGCCCGCCGGGGGTCACCGGGGTGGGTCCTCCGGGGCGCCCGGGGTCCCTCCGGGGGTCACCGGGGTGGGTCCTCCGGGGCGCCCGGGCCCCCGGGGGTCACCGGGGTGGGTCCTCCGGGGCGACCGGGGCCCCGCCGGGGGTCACCGGGGTGGGTCCTCCGGGGCGACCGGGGGTCCCGCCAGGGGCCCAATAATGGGTCCTCCGGGGCGCCCGGGGTCCCCGGGGGTCCACCGGGGTCGGGGGGGGTCACCGGGGGGGCGCCCGGGGGCCGGGGGCCGGGGGTCACCGGGGTGGGTCCCTCGGGGCGCCCGGGGGCCCGCCGGGGGTCACCGGGGTGGGTCCTCCAGGGGCCCTGGGGACCCGCCGGGGGTCACCGGGGTGGGTCCTCCGGGGCGCCCTGGGGTCCCCCGCCGGGGGTCACCGGGGTGGGTCCTCCGGGGGGCGCCCGGGGTCCCGCCGGGGGTCACCGGGGGGGGTCCTCCGGGGCGCCCGGGGGTCCGCCGGGGGTCACCGGGGTGGGTCCTCCGGGGGCGCCCTGGGGTCCCCTTCGGGGTCACGGGGGGTGGGTCCTCCGGGGGCCCGGGGGGGCCCCGCCGGGGGTCACCGGGGGGGGGTCCTCCGGGGCGACCGGGGGCCCGCCGGGGTCACCGGGGTGGGTCCTCCGGGGCGCCCGGGGACCCCGCCGGGGGTCACCGGGGTGGGTCCTCCGGGGCGCCCGGGCCCGCCCGCCGGGGGTCACCGGGGGTGGGTCCTCCGGGGCGCCCGGGGGCCCATCGGGGTCACCGGGGTGGGGTGGGTCCCTCCGGGGCGCCGGGGGCCCGCCGGGGTCACCGGGGTGGGTCCTCCGGGGCGCCCTGGGTCCCGCCGGGGGGTCACCGGGGTGGGTCCTCCGGGGCGCCCGGGGGCCCGCCGGGGGTCACGGGGTGGGTCCTCCGGGGCGCCCTGGGTCCCCGCCGGGGGTCACCGGGGGGGGGGGTCCTCCGGGGCGCCCGGGGGGGGACCCCCGGGGGGGTCACCGGGGTGGGTCCTCCGGGGCGCCCGGGGACCCGCCGGGGGTCACCGGGGGTGGGTCCTCCGGGGCGCCCGGGGTCCGCTCCGCAGGGGGGTCACCGGGGTGGGTCCTCCGGGGCGCCCGGGGGCCCGCTGGGGTCACCGGGGGGTGGGTCCTCCGGGGCGCCCTGGGGCCCGTCGGGGTCACCGGGGTGGGTCCTCCGGGGCGCCTGGGGCCCCGGGGGTCACCGGGGTGGGTCCTCCGGGGCGCCCGGGGACCCGCCGGGGGTCACCGGGGGGGGGGTCCTCCGGGGCGCCCGGGGCCCCATCGGGGGTCACCGGGGTGGGTCCTCCGGGGCGACCGGGGTCCCCGGGCCTCCGGGGGGGTCCCCGGGGTGGGTCCTCCGGGGGCGCCCGGGGGCCCGCCGGGGGTCACCGGGGTGGGTCCTCCGGGGCGACCGGGGCCCTCCGGGGTCACCGGGGGTGGGTCCTCGGGGCGCCCGGGGCCCGCCGGGGGTCACCGGGGGGGGGTCCCTCTGGGGCGCCGGGGGCCCGCCGGGGGTCACCGGGGTGGGTCCTCCGGGGCGCCGGGGGTCCCCGCCGGGGGTCACCGGGGTGGGTCCTCCGGGGCGCCCTGGGGCCCGCCGGGGGTCACGGGGTGGGTCCTCCGGGGCGCCCGGGGTCCGCCGGGGGTCACCGGGGTGGGGTCCTCCGGGGCGCCCGGGGCCCCCTGGGGGTCACCGGGGTGGGTCCTCCGGGGCGCCCGGGGGTCCGCCGGGGGTCACCGGGTGGGTCTCGGGGCGCCCGGGGCCCCGGGGGTCACCGGGGTGGGTCCTCCGGGGCGCCCTGGGGCCCGCCGGGGGTCACCGGGGGGGGGTCCTCCGGGGCGCCCGGGGGCCCGCCGGGGGTCACCGGGGGGGGTCCTCCGGGGCGCCCGGGGCCCCCGGGGGTCACCGGGGTGGGTCCTACGGGGCGCCCGGGGGTCCCGCCAGGGGTCACCGGGGTGGGTCCTCCGGGGCGCCCGGGGCCCGCCGGGGGTCACCGGGGTGGGTCCTCCGGGCGCCCGGGGGCCCGTCGGGGGTCACCGGGGTGGGTCCTCCGAGGCGCCCGGGGCCCGCCGGGGGTCACGGGGTGGGTCCTCCAGGGCGCCCGGGGGACCCGCCGGGGGTCACCGGGGGGGGTCCTCCGGGGCGCCTGGGGGCCCCGGGTGGGTCCGGGGGTCACCGGGGTGGGTCCTCCGGGGGCGCCCGGGGGCCCGCCGGGGGTCACCGGGGTGGGTCCTCCGGGGGGGCGCCCGGGGGCCCGCCGGGGGTCACGGGGGTGGGTCCTCCGGGGCGCCCGGGGGGGCCCCCGCCGGGGGTCACCGGGGTGGGTCCTCCGGGGCGCCCGGGCACCCGCCAGGGGTCACCGGGGTGGGTCCTCCGGGGGCGCCCGGGGGGGGCCCCGCCGGGGTCACCGGGGTGGGTCCTCCGGGGCGACCGGGGGCCCGCCGGGGTCACCGGGGTGGGTCCTCCGGGGCGACCTGGGGCCCTCCGGGGTCACCGGGGGTGGGTCCTCCTCCGGGGCGCCCGGGGGCCCGCCGGGGGTCACACCAGGGGGGTCCTCCGGGGCGCCCGGGGGGCCCGCCGGGGGTCACCGGGGTGGGTCCTCCGGGGCGCCCGGGGGCCCGCCGGGGGTCACCGGGGTGGGTCCTCCGGGGCGCCCGGGGGCCCGCCGGGGGTCACCGGGGTGGGTCCTCCGGGGCGCCCGGGGCCCGCCGGGGGGTCACCGGGGTGGGTCCTCCGGGGCGCCGGGGGGCCCGCCCGGGGGTCACCGGGGTGGGTGGGTCCTCCGGGCGCCCTGGGGGGACCGGGGGTCACCGGGGTGGGTCCTCCGGGGGCCCTGGGGCCCGCCGGGGGTCACCGGGGGTGGGTCCTCCGGGGCGACCGGGGTCCCCTCCGGGGGTCACCGGGGGGGGGGGTCCTCGGGGGCGCCCGCCGGGGGTCACTGGGGTGGGTCCTCCGGGGCGACCGGGGGCCCGCCAGGGGTCAATGGGGTGGATCTTCCGGGGCGCCCGGGGGTCCACCAGGGGTCAATGGGGTGGGTCGTCCAGGGCGGCTGGGGTCCCGCCGGGGGGTCACCCGGGTGGGTCCTCCGGGGCGACCGGGGGCCCGCCGGGGTCACCGGGGTATGTCCTCTGGGGCGACCGAGGGTCCAACGGGGGTCACCAGGAGGGGTCCTTCGGGGCTCCCTGGGTTCTTCCGGGGGTCACCGGGGTGTGTCATTCGGGGCCATGGGCGGCCCGCCGGGGGTCACCGGCGTGGGTGTTCCTGGGCGACCGGGGGCCCGCCGCGGGTCACTGGGTTGGGTCCTCCGTGGCAACCGGGGTTCCTCCGGGGCTCACCGGGGTGGGTCCTCCAGGGCGCCCGGGGACCCGTCGGGCTTCACCGGTGTGGGTCCTCCGGGGCGACCGTGAGCCTGCCGGTGGTCACCGTGGTGGGACCTCCGGGGCGCCCGTAGGCCCGTGAGGGGTCACCCAAGTGTGTCCTCCCCAGCGCCTGGGAGACCGCCGGGGGTCACCGGGGTAGGTCTTTCAGGGCGACGGGGGGGCCTGCCATTGGTCACCGGGATGGGTCCTCCGGGGCGCCCGTGGGCCAGCCTGGCGGTCACCGGGGTCGATCCTCTGGGGCGACCGGGGGCCCGTCGTGGGTCACTGGGGTGGATCCTCTGGGTCGCCAGTGCCCCTGACGGGGGTCACCAAGGTGTGTCCTCCGGGGAGACCAGGGGTCTGCCGGGGGTCACTGGGGTGGGTCCTCTGGGGCGACCGAGGGTCCAACGGGGGTCACCAGGAGGGGTCCTTCGGGGCTCCCTGGGTTCTTCCGGGGGTCACCGGGGTGTGTCATTCGGGGCCATGGGCGGCCCGCCGGGGGTCACCGGGGTGGGTGTTCCGGGGCGATCGGGGGTCTCCCAGGTGTTAACGGGGTGGGTCCTCCGGAGCGACTGGGGACCCGCCGGGTTTCACCCGGGTGGGTCCTCCGGGGCGACCGGGGGCCCGCCGGGGGTCACCGGGGTGGGTCGTCCAGGGCGACTGGGGTCCCGCCGGGGGTCACCGGGGTGGTCCTCCGGGCGACCGGGGGCCCGCCGCGGGTCACTGGGTTGGGTCCTCCGTGGCAACCGGGGTTCCTCCGGGGCTCACCGGGGTGGGTCCTCCAGGGCGCCCGGGGACCCGTCGGGCTTCACCGGTGTGGGTGCTCTGGGGCGCCCGGGGGCCCACCGCGGGTCACCGGGGTGGGTCCTCCGGGGCGACCGTGAGCCTGCCGGTGGTCACCGGGGTGGGTCCTCCGGGGTGACCGGGGGCCTGCCGGGGGTCACTGGGGTGGGTCCTCCGGGGCGAACGGCGGTTCGCCTGGGGTCACCATCGTCGGTCCTACGGGGCGCTCGGGAGCATGCCGGGGGTCACCGGGGTGGGTGTTCCGGGGCGACCGGGGGGTCTCTCAGCTGTTAACGGGGTGGGTCCTCCGGGGCGACTGGGGACCCGCCGGGTTTCACCGGGGGTGGGTCCTCCGGGGCGCCCGGAGGCCCGCCGGGTGTCAACTTGGGGGATCCTTCGGGTCGACCGGGGGCCTGCCCAGGATCACCGGGGTGGGTCCTCCGGGGCGCCCGGAGGCCCGCCGGGTGTCAACTTGGGGGATCCTTCGGGTCGACCGGGGGACTGCCCTGGATCACCGGGGCGGGTCCTCCGGGGTGACCGGGGGTATGCCGGTTGTCACCGGGGTGGATCCTCCGGAGCGCCCGAGGGCCCACCAGGGGTCAATGGGGTGGATCTTCCGGGCGCCCGGGGGTCCACCAGGGCTCAATGGGGTGGGTCGTCCAGGGCGGCTGGGGTCCCGCCGGGGGGTCACCCGGGTGGGTCCTCCGGGGCGACCGGGGGCCCGCCGGGGTCACCGGGGTATGTCCTCTGGGGCGACCGAGGGTCCAACGGGGGTCACCAGGAGGGGTCCTTCGGGGCTCCCTGGGTTCTTCCGGGGGTCACCGGGGTGTGTCATTCGGGGCCATGGGCGGCCCGCCGGGGGTCACCGGCGTGGGTGTTCCTGGGCGACTGGGGGTCTCCCAGGGGTTAACGGGGTGGGTCCTCCGGGGCGACTGGGGACCCGCCGGGTTTCACCCGGGTGGGTCCTCCGGGGCGACCGGGGGCCCGCCGGGGGTCACCGGGGTGGGTCGTCCAGGGCGACTGGGGTCCCGCCGGGGGTCACCGGGGTGGTCCTCCGGGCGACCGGTGGCCCGCCGCGGGTCACTGGGTTGGGTCCTCCGTGGCAACCGGGGTTCCTCCGGGGCTCACCGGGGTGGGTCCTCCGGGGCGACCGTGAGCCTGCCGGTGGTCACCGGGGTGGGTCCTCCGGGGTGACCGGGGGCCTGCCGGTGGTCACTGGGGTGGGTCCTCCGGGGCGATCGGGGGCCGGCTGAGGGTCACCGAGGTGGGTCGTCCAGGGCGACCGGCGGTTCGCCTGGGGTCACCATCGTCGGTCCTACGGGGCGCTCGGGAGCATGCCGGGGGTCACCGGGGTGGGTGTTCCGGGGCGACCGGGGGGTCTCTCAGCTGTTAACGGGGTGGGTCCTCCGGGGCGACTGGGGACCCGACGGGTTTCACCGGGGGTGGGTCCTCCGGGGCGCCCGGAGGCCCGCCGGGTGTCAACTTGGGGGATCCTTCGGGTCGACCGGGGGCCTGCCCAGGAACACCGGGGCGGGTCCCCCGGGGTGACCGGGGGTATGCCGGTTGTCACCGGGGTGGATCCTCCCGAGCGCCCGAGGGCCCACCAGGGGTCACTGGGGTGGCTCCTCCGGGTCACCCTGCGGCCCGATGCGGCTCACTGAGGTGGGTCTTCTGGAGCGACCGGGGGCCCGCTGGGAGTCACCGGGGTGGGTACCCCAGGGCGACCGTGGTCCTGTCAGGGTTCACCGGGGGTGGGTTCTCCAGGGCGAAGGGGGGGCCCGCCACGGATCACCGTGCTGGGTCCTCCATGGGACACGAGGGCCAGCTGGGGGTCACCGGGGTGGGTCCTCCGGGGAGCCCGGGGGCGAGCCAGGTGTTACCAGGGTGGGTTCTCCGGGGCGCCCTGGGGCCCGCCAGGAGTCACCAGTGTGTGTCCCCCGGGGCCGCCCAGGGATCCACTGGGGGTCACTGGCCTGGGTCCTCCGGGGCGCTTGTGGGCCCGCAGGGGGTCACCGGGGTGGGTCCTACGGGGCACCCGGGGGCCCGCCAGGGGTCAATGGGGTGGATCTTCCGGGGCGCCCGGGGGTCCACCAGGGGTCACCGGGGTGGGTCGTCCAGGGCGACTGGGGTCCCGCCGGGGGTCACCGGGGTGGTCCTCCGGGCGACCGGTGGCCCGCCGCGGGTCAATGGGTTGGGTCCTCCGTGGCAACCGGGGTTCCTCCGGGGCTCACCGGGGTGGGTCCACCGGGGCGACCGTGAGCCTGCCGGTGGTCACCGGGGTGGGTCCTCCGGGGTGACCGGGGGCCTGCCGGGGGTCACTGGGGTGGGTCCTCCGGGGCGATCGGGGCCGGCTGAGGGTCACCGAGGTGGGTCGTCCAGGGCGACCGGCGGTTCGCCTGGGGTCACCATCGTCGGTCCTACGGGGCGCTCGGGAGCATGCCGGGGGTCACCGGGGTGGGTGTTCCGGGGCGACCGGGGGGTCTCTCAGCTGTTAACGGGGTGGGTCCTCCGGGGCGACTGGGGACCCGCCGGGTTTCACCGGGGGTGGGTCCTCCGGGGCGCCCGGAGGCCCGCCGGGTGTCAACTTGGGGGATCCTTCGGGTCGACCGGGGGCCTGCCCAGGAACACCGGGGCGGGTCCTCCGGGGTGACCGGGGGTATGCCGGTTGTCACCGGGGTGGATCCTCCCGAGCGCCCGAGGGCCCACCAGGGGTCACTGGGGTGGCTCCTCCGGGTCACCCTGCGGCCCGATGCGGGTCACTGAGGTGGGTCTTCTGGAGCGACCGGGGGCCCGCTGGGAGTCACCGGGGTGGGTACCCCAGGGCGACCGTGGTCCTGTCAGGGTTCACCGGGGGTGGGTTCTCCAGGGCGAAGGGGGGGCCCGCCACGGATCACCGTGCTGGGTCCTCCATGGGACACGAGGGCAAGCTGGGGGTCACCGGGGTGGGTCCTCCGGGGAGCCCGGGGGCGAGCCAGGTGTTACCAGGGTGGGTTCTCCGGGGCGCCCTGGGGCCCGCCAGGAGTCACCAGTGTGTGTCCCCCGGGGCCGCCCAGGGATCCACTGGGGGTCACTGGCCTGGGTCCTCCGGGGCGCTTGTGGGCCCGCAGGGGGTCACCGGGGTGGGTCCTCCGGGGCGACCGGGGGCCCGCCAGGGGTCAATGGGGTGGATCTTCCGGGGCGCCCGGGGGTCCACCAGGGGTCAATGGGGTGGGTCGTCCAGGGCGGCTGGGGTCCCGCCGGGGGGGTCACCCGGGTGGGTCCTCCGGGGCGACCGGGGGCCCGCCGGGGGTCACCGGGGTATGTCCTCTGGGGCGACCGAGGGTCCAACGGGGGTCACCAGGAGGGGTCCTTCGGGGCTCCCTGGGTTCTTCCGGGGGTCACCGGGGTGTGTCAGTCGGGGCCATGGGCGGCCCGCCGGGGGTCACCGGGGTGGGTGTTCCGGGGCGATCGGGGGTCTCCCAGGGGTTAACGGGGTGGGTCCTCCGGGGCGACTGGGGACCCGCCGGGTTTCACCCGGGTGGGTGTTCCGGGGCGACTGGGGTCCCGCCCGGGGTCACCGGGGTGGTCCTCCAGGGCGCCCGGGGACCCGTCGGGCTTCACCGGCGTGGGTGCTCTGGGGCGCCCGGGGGCCCACCGCGGGTCACCGGGGTGGGTCCTCCGGGGCGACCGTGAGATGCCGGTGGTCACCGGGGTGGGTCCTCCGGGGTGACCGGGGGTATGCCGGTGGTCACCGGGGTGGATCCTCCGGAGCGCCCGGGGGCCTGCCGGGGGTCACTGGGGTGGGTCCTCCGGGGCGATCGGGGGCCGGCTGAGGGTCACCGAGGTGGGTCGTCCAGGGCGACCGGCGGTTGGCCTGGGGTCACCATCGTCGGTCCTACGGGGCGCTCGGGAGCATGCCGGGGGTCACCGGGGTGGGTGTTCCGGGGCGACTGGGGGGGTCTCTCAGCTGTTAACGGGGTGGGTCCTCCGGGGCGACTGGGGACCCGCCGGGTTTCACCGGGGGTGGGTCCTCCGGGGCGCCCGGAGGCCCGCCGGGTGTCAACTTGGGGGATCCTTCGGGTCGACCGGGGGCCTGCCCAGGATCACAGGGGTGGGTCCTCCGGGGCGCCAGTGCCCCTGACGGGGGTCACCAAGGTGTGTCTTCCGGGGAGACCAGGGGCCTGCCGGGGGTCACTGGGGGTGGGTCCTCCGGGGCGACCGGGGGCCCGCCAGGGGTCAATGGGGTGGATCTTCCGGGGCGCCCGGGGGTCCACCAGGGGTCAATGGGGTGGGTCGTCCAGGGCGGCTGGGGTCCCGCCGGGGGGTCACCCGGGTGGGTCCTCCGGGGCGAACGGGGGCCCGCCGGGGTCACCGGGGTATGTCCTCTGGGGCGACCGAGGGTCCAACGGGGGTCACCAGGAGGGGTCCTTCGGGGCTCCCTGGGTTCTTCCGGGGGTCACCGGGGTGTGTCATTCGGGGCCATGGGCGGCCCGCCGGGGGTCACCGGCATGGGTGTTCCTGGGCGACTGGGGTCCCGCCGGGGTCACCGGGGTGGTCCTCCGGGCGACCGGGGGCCCGCCGCGGGTCACTGGGTTGGGTCCTCCGTGGCAACCGGGGTTCCTCCGGGGCTCACCGGGGTGGGTCCTCCAGGGCGCCTGGGGACCCGTCGGGCTTCACCGGTGTGGGTCCTCCGGGGCGACCGTGAGCCTGCCGGTGGTCACCGGGGTGGGTCCTCCGGGGTGACCGGGGGTATGCCGGTGGTCACCGGGGTGGATCCTCCGGAGCGCCCGGGGGCCTGCCGGGGGTCACTGGGGTGGGTCCTCCGGGGAGATCGGGGGCCGGCTGAGGGTCACCGAGGTGGGTCCTCCAGTGCGACCGGGGGTTCGCCTGGGGTCACCGTCGTTGGTCCTACGGGGCGCTCGGGAGCCTGCCGGGTGTCAACTTGGGGGATCCTTCGGGTCGACCGGGGGCCTGCCCAGGATCACCGGGGTGGGTCCTCAAGGGGAACCCGGGTGTCCGCCGGTGGTCACCGTGGTGGGACCTCCGGGGCGCCCGTAGGCCCGTGAGGGGTCACCCAAGTGTGTCCTCCCCAGCGCCTGGGAGACCGCCGGGGGTCACCGGGGTAGGTCTTTCAGGGCGACGGGGGGGCCTGTAATTGGTCACCGGGATGGGTTCTCAAGGGCGCCCGTGGGCCAGCTGGGGGTCACCGGGGTCGATCCTCTGGGGCGACCGGGGGCCCGTCGGGGGTCACTGGGGTGGGTCCTCCGGGTCGCCAGTGCCCCTGACGGGGGTCACCAAGGTGTGTCCTCCGGGGAGACCAGGGGTCTGCCGGGGGTCACCGGGGTGGGTGTTCCGGGGCGACCGGGGGGTCTCTCAGCTGTTAACGGGGTGGGTCCTCCGGGGCGACTGGGGACCCGCCGGGTTTCACCGGGGGTGGGTCCTCCGGGGCGCCCGGAGGCC
>NW_026109769.1:25479-30479 GCF_013377495.2 Cygnus atratus
CCCTCCTTTACCTCAGCAGCTTACCTACCCCACAGAGCAGATGCTTCCATCTGGTCTCTTTAGCCACTTACAGCACCTCGAAAAGGCAAACTGGAATTTTACTCTATTTGATGTAGTAAAGTAACTGCAGTGACAACCGCACCCCAAAAGCAACTGCTGCATCTCTTCATCGCCCACCAGAGTCACTCCAGAGGCAGCTCGGGTCATGACATTCCGTATCGCACACTGCGTTTCCGCCTGAACAAAGAAAAACACAGAAGATAAACATTCAGCTGCCAGCATTAGCACCCATCCCTCAACAACAGAAGTGACTCCATATTTCATTTTATCCTTTTAAAACAGCAGTCCACTTGCCTCTGTACCTGGAAATTAGATCCAAGCTCAAAAGGAGTAGACAGCATCACCCATGCCACCTGGCAACACAAAAGGACAAAATGACCACTGTGCTTGCAAGCAACCACCTGCCACACCACTCCTCTGGCCCAAACAGCCTCACCTCAGACCCTCAGAGGGAAGCACCTGAACATCTTTCCCTTTGCTTCCGATAAGGGATGACCTCGCTGACAACACTCTCACCTTCCCTCACTGCTCCGTGACATGGGGATTTCCCTGTCCAAGACTGCACTAGGCACCCGCAGAGACAAGAGAAAAGCACACCCTGAGGTGAAGGGAATGACGACACAGACTCCAAGATAGTCGAGAAATGGAGACCCTTTATTGTCCCAATGCCAGATCTTATATAGTTTTTCTGAGCCCCTACACACGCTGCACATGGCTGGCAAACAGTTACAGACTTCTGATTGGTGCATTCCTTTTGATCACGCATAGCCCTCTATAGGCCGTCCGAGCCTAACAACTCCTCCTTATTGGTTCCCACTTTCTCTTCTTCTAGCCTGGTTACCACTCTATGCCTCTGAGTAACCTTCTTCTCAACCCTTAGTGCACCGCCGTATCAATCAGCTCCAGTTTCTCACCAAACAGGTCACCCATACTGGGTGCCTCACAACCACAGCGTACCTGCTGCAATACCTCTCTTACCAGCTCCTTTACTTCAGCTGCTCACCAGCTCTAACAGATTCTTCACTCACAGCTCCGCACCAAACTCTGCCCAGGCCACACAAAACACACTACACAAGCTACATTAAGACACACGAGCTGGAACATTCCCGCCCAACAATCAGTCACATCGCACTTCAGGAAGGATGCCGCACGCTCCTAGAAACCTAAACCTACCAGTCCTGAACAGCTCCCCACCTCCTCTTGCCAACCACACTCAGCACACACACTATTTGCCCTTCAAAAAAAGTAGGAACATACACACAAAAAAACCAACTGAGCTCCACAAACACCAAAAAGCCATGCACACACAGCAGCCCCAGCAGGGGTAATCACAGACCTACCCTTTACAGATGAAAAATGATATGACCCTGCTCAGTCTCTTGGTAATACTGCACCTGTGGTCAAGCCTCTTGCAGTGTGTAATCAAGCTCTTTTTAGTCCTCTGGAGAGTCACACGAGTGGTTTGATGCACCTAGAGATTAAAATATAACCCCAAAACAGAAGTGGACCCCACCATCCCAAAAAGGAGCGAGCCAACAACCTCTGCTAAATATCCCTCTATCAAGTGAATTCCAAGCACTTCACAATCTAGAAATCCAGAGACTCCGACCCACCTAAAGAACCCTGCAACTGACAGAAGGAAAAACAAAGCACTTACCCCTAAGAGCAGCCCAGGCACAATGAGCTCCCTCATGCCTTGCCTGGGGCTCATATACCATTTGGCCCCGCCCACCACCCAAACCCAATCACCTGGGAAAGGGGAGGGGCAAAAAACAACAAAGTAGACAGGCAGCAGGACAAGCACCAGCTGTGGTTTTCTATTTTTTTTTTCATCTGGTTTTCAGCTCAACACCATGCAGAGGGCAGACAAGAGAACTGGGGTGTTTCTAGAAGCAACAATCCCCAGGCTTTTGCTTCAGCTTTCAATATTGAAAGCTTCTCTCCTCTACAACCCCTTTCTCAGGAACCAGGCAGCATTCAAGTGACCTGCTTTGCTCCGATTCTAAAGACTATCACAGTCCACCTTGCCTGTGGCACCTGATAAACAGAAGAGAAAGCAACCACAGCAGCAAAAGCCACAGCACCCGTAGGTCAGTTACTCTCATCCCCTCCTTTACCTCAGCAGCTTACCTACCCCACAGAGCAGATGCTTCCATCTGGTCTCTTTAGCCACTTACAGCACCTCGAAAAGGCAAACTGGAATTTTACTCTATTTGATGTAGTAAAGTAACTGCAGTGACAACCGCACCCCAAAAGCAACTGCTGCATCTCTTCATCGCCCACCAGAGTCACTCCAGAGGCAGCTCGGGTCATGACATTCCGTATCGCACACTGCGTTTCCGCCTGAACAAAGAAAAACACAGAAGATAAACATTCAGCTGCCAGCATTAGCACCCATCCCTCAACAACAGAAGTGACTCCATATTTCATTTTATCCTTTTAAAACAGCAGTCCACTTGCCTCTGTACCTGGAAATTAGATCCAAGCTCAAAAGGAGTAGACAGCATCACCCATGCCACCTGGCAACACAAAAGGACAAAATGACCACTGTGCTTGCAAGCAACCACCTGCCACACCACTCCTCTGGCCCAAACAGCCTCACCTCAGACCCTCAGAGGGAAGCACCTGAACGTCTTTCCCTTTGCTTCCGATAAGGGATGACCTCGCTGACAACACTCTCACCTTCCCTCACTGCTCCGTGACATGGGGATTTCCCTGTCCAAGACTGCACTAGGCACCCGCAGAGACAAGAGAAAAGCACACCCTGAGGTGAAGGGAATGACGACACAGACTCCAAGATAGTCGAGAAATGGAGACCCTTTATTGTCCCAATGCCAGATCTTATATAGTTTTTCTGAGCCCCTACACACGCTGCACATGGCTGGCAAACAGTTACAGACTTCTGATTGATGCATTCCTTTTGATCACACATAGCCTGCTATAGGCCCGTCCGAGCCTAACAACTCCTCCTTATTGGTTCCCACTTTCTCCTATTCTAGCCTGGTTACCACTGTATGCCTCTGAGTAACCCTAATCCTAACCCTAACCCTAACCCTAACCCTAAACCCTAACCCTAAACCCTAACCCTAACCCTAACCCTAACCCTAAACCCTAACCCTAAACCCTAACCCTAACCCTAAACCTAAACCCTAAACCCTAACCCTAACCCTAACCCCTAACCCCTAACCCTAACCCTAACCGTAACCCTAACCCTAACCCTAACCCTAACCCTAACCCTAATCCTAACCCTAACGCTTTGGCCTAACCCTATATCTCGGTCTAACCCTAGACCTAGGCCAAACCGTAGGTCTATGTCTAGGCTTAGACCTAACATTAGGCCTAAACCTAGGCCTAAAAATCCTAACCCTAAACCCTAAACCCTAACCCTAACCCAAACCCTAACCCTAACCCTAACACTAACCCTAACCCTAAACCCTAACCCTAAACCCTAACCTTAACCCTAACCCTAACTATAAACCCTATCCCTAACCCTAAACCTTAACCAGAACCCTAACCCTAACTCTAACCCTAAACCCTAACCCTAACCCTAACCCTAAACCCTAACCCATAACCCCTAACCCTAACCCTAACCCTAACTCTAACCCCAACCCAAAGCCTAGGCCTAGCCCTAGGCCTAGGCCAAAACTTAGGCTTAGGACTAACCGTAGGTCTATGCCTAGGCCTAGGCCTAACATTAGGCCTAAACCTAGGCCTAAAAATCCTAACCCTAAACCATAAACCCTAACCCTAACCCTAACCCTAACCCTAGGCCTAGGCCTAGGCCTAGGCCAAAACCTAGGCTTCGGCCTAACCGTAGGTCTAACCCTAGGCCTAGGCCTAACACTAGGCATAAACCTAGGCCTAAAAACCCTAACCCTAGCCCTAACCCTAGCCCTAACCCCTAACCCTAACCCCTAACCCTAACCCCTAACCCTAACCTAACCCTAACCCTAACCCCTAACCCTAACCCTAATGACCCTAACCCTAACCCTAACCCTAACCCTAACCCTAACCCAACCCTAACGCCCTAACCCTAACGCCCTAACCCTAACGCCCTAACCCTAGCCCTAACCCTAACCCTGATGACCCTAACCCTAATGACCCTAACCCTAACCCGAACCCTAATCCAATATGGCCTCCCGGACTCTCAATGTCCAGGAACTACATCTCCCGGAATGCTCTGGGCACCCAACATGTCCTCCCGGCAGTCCAGTGCCCGAGAACTACATCTCCCGGCATGCGCTGGGCAACCAACATGGCCTCCCGGAAGCCCAGTGCCCGAGAACTACATCTCCCGGCATGCTCGGGGCAACCAGCATGGCCTCCCGGAAGTCCAGTGCCCGAGAACTACATCTCCCGGCATTCCCCGGACTCCCAACATGGCCGCCCGGTAAGCCGCTTCTCGAGAACTACACCTCCCGACATGCAATGGGAAGACAACATGGCCTCCCGGAAACCCAGTGCCCAAGAACTACATTTCCCAGCACTCCCCGGAAAATTGAGCCTCACTGCTTGCCGTAGGACGCCATTATTTGCTCTTACATTACTCCTTCCGTTTTGTGTTTATGGAGGTTTTCCCCCGTTTTGGGGGTTTCCCATCAGTTTTGGGTTTTAACCTCTCCATTTCAGGGTTCTTCCCCACAATTTTCGGGTTCCTTCCCCTAATTTGGGGCCTTCGCAGTTTTGGGGTTCCCCCTCCATTTTGAGGATTCCCCCCCAATTCCAAGCCCCCCACAATTTTGGGGTCCCCCACCATCCTTTTTTGGCCTGCCACCCTAATATAAAGGTTCTTTCCCCCAATGTTGGGCTTCTCACCACATTTTGGAGGTTCCTTAATTTGGGGCTTCGCCCCCCGAGTTCTGGGGCTTTAACCCCAATTTTGGGGGTCCCCCCCAATTTTAGAGTCCCCCACCATCCTTTTTTGGGTTTCCCCCTAATAT